>NC_051084.1:27425688-27593188 GCF_004664715.2 Peromyscus leucopus | reverse complement strand
AAGGCAGTATGTATCTACAAAGAGAATATTTCTAGATCCAAATGAGGGAGAGAGGCTGTATCTCTCTAATTTTTGCCTAATTCATAATAGCAATGCAGCTTGAGAACATGTTACCCTGACAAACTGTTGAAGATGTCCTGGAAAGCTGGTGGGAGATCGCTGTGGGGAGCAGGATGGGAGAAGAATTTGCAGAGGCAGATTGGGTTCCAGGGCAGGGTGCCCTCTGCTCCCCACAGATGTATCCAGCTATAGTGGGAGGTTGAAATTAGCAGTTTCCAAAAAATATGCAAATATTAATAAAAGATTTTTAAAAAAACCTTTTACCCATACTATCTTTTAGGTATTGACCATGTATTAGAGATATGCTTTCATAGTAACAAAGGACACAATTCCTGGTGCAGTGAAAATAAAACCTATTAAAAGTTTAAGCATTATTTCTAGTAAGTGTAGTTCATGAAAGAGGTGATACTATCGTTCATTTAAAAAACAAAAACTTTATCTCTGGGCCCAATATTTTACATTCTCCCTTTCCTTCTAAAGTATGTGTATTTCCCCAGAAATGTATGCTAATGTAAAATACATTATGAACAAGAGATTTTTATTGCTCACCTTGCTGTGTTTTTCTGCAACATATTTGTATAAATTGAAATCTTACACACCTTCCCATTTTTTTATGGAATGGACAAATCCCTTCTCCTCTGATTATTTCTGTCTCGATGAGTAAATATTACTTATGCTAGAATGCAACAGGGTTCCCCTTCAATTCCACACCTGGGGTTCATTTTTATAAACATGAGCATTAAGCTCCCGGTTCACTGCTACAGCAACATCAACACCAATGACCTTAATCATCCCTTCAGCTCCAGATGTATCTTTATAGCCGAGAGCAAAGCAGTGAGATCTTCCTTTTGTTGAGTGGGAAAAGGAGATTGTGAAAGTCCAAGATTAACAGAAGGTCCAGGAAGTACAAAGTTACTGTCAGGACAGTGAATACAAGCCGAGGAACTTGATAATGGGTTCCTTAGAACTGTTACATCATTATAGAGATGAGGGAAGAGTGCTGATTCATCAAAGTATACCCCTGACTGACTTGAGAGCTCCATGAAGAGCGCCCTGGTGGTAATGTCCCTTGATTTCTTAGGAGAGTGTGTAAGGAGGGTCACATTAGCAGTAATAACTTCTGTATGCTGTAGTTGGGTTTGTTGTTGTTGCTGTTGTTTTTCACTTTTTGCACTTTGGGGGCTTGCCGCCCAGCTCCCAAATAAATACATGGAGACTTACTCTTACTTATAAATGCCCAGCCTTAGCTTGGCTTGTTTCCAGCCAGCTTTTCTTAACTTCAATTATCCCATCTACCTTTTGCCTCTGGGCTTTTATCTTTTTATATTCCTTTCTTCCCTTCTTACTCTGTGACTAGTTGTATGTCTGGATGGCAGGCCCCGGGAGTCCTCTCTTATTCTCCTCTCTTTCTCCTTCTCCCTATTTATTCTCTCTGCCTGGCAGCCCCACTTGTTTCTCTCTCCTGTCTAGCTATTGGCGGTTCAGCGCTTTATTAGACCATCAGGTGTTTTAAATAGGCAAAGTAACACAGCTTCGCAGAATTAAAGAAATGCAACATAAAATAAGGCAACACAGCCAGGCAGCGGTGGCACACGCCTTTAATCCCAGCACTCGGGAGGCAGAGCCACGCGGATCTCTGTGAGTTCCAGGCCAGCCTGGGCTACAGAGCGAGAGATCCAGGACAGGCACCAAAATTACACAGAGAAATCCTGTCTCAGAAAAAAAAAATGCAACACATCTTTGTATCATTAAACAAATATCCCGCAGCATAAAAGACTGTAACACATCTTTAATATTCTACAACAGTATGTCTTAACTTTACCCCCACTTGTGGACAACTCATCCTCTTGTGAACTCCCTTGGACAGTCACTTCCCCAATAAGGCTGTGGCATACACAGCCAGCTGTTTTGCACCAAGCATTATAGCATGGTGCCCGGTTTTCAAATTAAGAAGAATGTATTGGACATAGATCAAATGTCAAGTCAAGGTAGTCCCAAAGCTGTATCATTATTCTGCCAAGGGAATACTTTTGCCAATTCCATTTATTATCACCAAATTTCACATGGATGTTTCATGAGGTATAGAAGGGCAGGGAAATTATGGGGACGCAGGAAGGAAGAAGAACCTTCATCCTAGGGTCTGTAAAGCCTTCTGCCAGCAAAGAGGCAGGAATTCTGCACAATCAACATCTTCCATGATGATTCCTGACATAGAAATAATATTCCTTTCACAAACAGACATTTGATGTCAAAGTAACAATGGTCCAGGCTTAAGGCTTGAACATGTACAACCTTGGGTAGCAATTCATTCATTTATTTCCCAACATGGCCTTCCAATCTCAGACAAAACTCCTTACTTACTCTTCAGACATCCTACCCTCCTGCATCCTGTGGGTGAGACTTCTATCTTATCAACCATGCTTCTACCACAGTGATTCTCAACCTGTGGCTCTTGACTCCTTTGCGGGTTGAAGAACCCTTTCACAGGGGGTCACTGAAGACTACCAAAAAACACAGATATTTACATTATGATTCATAACTGTAGCAAAATTACAGTTATGAAGTAGCAATGAAAATAATGTTATGGTTGGGGGTTACCACAACATGAGGAACTGTATTAAAGGGTCGCAGCATTGGGAAGGTTGATAACCACTGGATGTTCCTCAAAAAACTTTCAGCAATCTCATTTAAGTTCTTAGCAAACCCTTAAAGATGGTAACTTTAGGTGCCTCGTGAGGTGGTTCAGCAGGTAAAGGCTCTTTCCTTGCAAATCTGGGGCCTGAGTTTGGTCCCTGGAATCCACCTAAAGGTAGAAAGAGAAAACCAACTCCACATAGTAACTAGCCATTATCTGATTGGAATTAAGACCCACTCATGTGATGGAATTCATGCCTGACACTGCTCAGGTAGTCAAGAATCTGAGGCTGATCCAGGCGAGGGACTTAGGGGAAATTCAAATACTACGGTAATAGTACTGTTCTGCTAGAGGAACCTAGCAGTAAAATGACTCCCAATGACACTCTGCTCTACCTAAAGATTGGTGTCTCACTCAGCCATCATCAGATAAGCTTCCTCTTACAGTTGTTGGGAATAAGTACAGAGACCCACAGCTGGACAATGTGCAGCGAGAGACCTTGGAACACTCTGACCTAAATGGTATGTCTCCATTAAATCTCTCCTTTCGAGGCTCAGGGAACTTTGGAAAAGAAGAGACAGATTGTGTAAGAGCAAGAGGGGATGGAGGACACAAAGGAAACAAGGTCTTCTAGACAGAACAGGGCTGATGCACATAGGAACTCATAGAGACTGTGACGTGACTAGACACCTGAGTTCCTGCCTTGATTTACCCACAATGGTGGACTATACCTGGGAGCTATAATATGAATACACTCTTTTCTCCCCAAAGTTGCTTTTTTTGTTAGAGTGTGTAGTGCTGTTTGCATCATCTCGTTCCACTTCTAGCTCGCTCTGCTTCCCCTTTGCAGTTGAAGATGGGATCTCTCAGCTTCCGGCTCCAGCCATGCATACCCCGCCATTAAGGACTCTCCCTCTGGAACCGTAGCCAAAATAAATTCTTCCACAAGTCCTTTTGGTCATTGTGTTTTATCACAGCAACAGAAAAGTAACCAAATGCACCAAGATTACACCCCAATTACCTATGCCCTCTGTGGTTGTTTTTGCTCTTTCGCTCTTATGGAGGACCCGCCACCCAGCTCCCAAATAAATCACATATGGAGATGGAGGCTTATACTTAATTATAAATTGTAGCTGGAGAATTTCTCTCCAGCTCCCACCAAGTCCCGCCAGTCCCAAAGCCCACTTATAAAATAAACACCCAGACTCTTACATTATTTAAACTCAGGCCTATCATTGTCTAGCTCTTACTCTTATATTTAGCCCATTTCTATTAATTTCTATACCATTTCTATACCTTGCCATGTGGCTCGTTGCTTACCAGCATCTTCACATGCTGTTTGTCATGGCGGCAGCTGGCAGTGTCTCCCTGACTCAACCTTCTACTTCCCAGAATTCTCCTCTCTCCTTGTCCTGCCTATACTTCCTGCATGGCCACTGGCCAATCAGTGTTTTATTTATACAGAATGATAGCCACAGCAGTAAATGCCTGGCCTTACTTTGGCTTGTTGCTAGCCAGCTTTCTTAACTTAAATTATCCTATCTATATTCTGCTTCTGGGCTTTTCCCGTTCTCTTACTTCTGTAAATCTTCCTCTTACTCTGAGGCTTGCTGTGTAGCTGGGTGGCTGGCCCCTGGAGTCCTCCTCCTTCTCTGGCTACTTCTTTCTTCACTCCTTCATCCCTTTTCTTCCTCTCCTCTTATATTTCTCCTTCAATATATTCTCTCTGCCTGCCAGCCATGCCTATCATTTCTCCTGCCTTGCTATTGGCCAGTTCTTTATTAGATCATCAGTGTTTTAGACAGGCACAGTAACACAACTTTACAGAGTTAAACCAATGGAAAATAAACAAAAGTAACACACCTTAAAATAATGTTCTACAACAGTCCTCTAACGAGGCCCCATCTCCTAAAGTTTTCACTACCTTATGGTAAGCCATCAAATCAATCAATGGAACGATACATTGATGAGGAGAGAGGACTCACAGTCCAATCATCTGCTAAAAGCCACATCTCTGAACATTGCTGCAATGGAGACCCAGTCCTCAACATTTGAGCCTTTGAGAAACACTTCAGACACATACCCTTCAAAGCATTGTCTTCTGTGTTAAATGTAAACTTGTTATCACATGGGTTCCAACAAAAAATATAGCTTCAATTCTCTGTGACTGAAATGAAAAAGAAAACTATATCTACTGCAGTCTTCTGAAATTAGCTTTCTTCATTCTGTGAAATACCAGCTTACCCAGATAACACATGGTTATGGTATGTTCCTTTTTAAAGATGTATGTCATCTGAGCAGAGTGCTATAATTTATTCACAGTCTTGAAATACATACTTAGGTTATTTTGGTATTTTTTTCTATTACAAGCACAATGTTGCCAGTACAGTTTTGCAAGCATTTTTTTTTTAAAGGAAAGGATATATACCTATGAGTGAAGAATTTATATATGGACACACATATGTGTGTACAAACATAGATTTTCAACTTTAGATTTTTTACTTTTATCCCAAAGTGATTAGGCACATTTACATTGTCTTTGCTAATGTATCATATCGATCAGATTCCCACCTTCCAAACCTTAGCATTATTGGATTAGTATTGATCAACTTACTAACCATAAAATATTATCCCCCTCAATCTTTCATCTGCAATTTATAGGCTAATAATAAGCCTGAGCAATACTTATAT
Source organism: Peromyscus leucopus (assembly GCF_004664715.2). Lineage (NCBI taxonomy): Eukaryota > Metazoa > Chordata > Mammalia > Rodentia > Cricetidae > Peromyscus > Peromyscus leucopus. The sequence continues at coordinate 27,587,802 of NC_051084.1, read as the reverse complement.
TTTATTTGCTGTATGGATTTAATGTCTGCCATGTAGTTTGGGTACTTTCCAGCTGGATCTTTCGAGACTGTATTGATTTTCAGTACTGGGGATTGAACCAAGGGTCTTTGTTGGGTACTTTGCCACTGAGCTAATATCCCCAGCCCCTTTCTATTTTATTTTGATGGGCTGGCTAAACTGTCCAGGTGGCCTCAAACTTTTAATTCTTCCTCAACCTTCAGAACAGCTGAAATGATAGGCATGCACCAGTCTTCCTCTGCCCCCCCCCCATTTCCTTCACACATAGTCTCAATATTGTCAAGGGGAGGTGATGAATCTTGACTATTTCTGAATAGATATGTCTTTCCCAATCCACTCTTAGAGTTCTTTGGGTCAAAATGGTTGACTTCAGTTGCTGGTATATTCTTCCCTTACTAGTAATGGCTCATGTTTGTGGGATGAGAAGTTTACAGGACACTTTTGAAACCTTATCTCAATGGACTGTCACTGTCTCAACTTGGAAAAAAAAAAACAACCTAGCTATTAGCATTCTTGTTTTACAGGTGAGGAAACCAAGCAGCCTTCCTAACACTGTAGGGCTAAGTCCTCAGACTCAGCATCCTACATCCTTTGTAAGATTATATGCTTCTTCAGCTGTTTGTAGATTATGGCTTATTCATTTAAAAAAATATTCTCTGCTTAGTATCGTTATCCATTTCTCTCTCTCTCTCTCTCTCTCTCTCTCTCTCTCTCTCTCTCTCTCCCCTATCATTCCTTCTCCTCTCTTCCTCTTTCTTCTCCTTTTCCCTCCTTCTTCTCCTCTCCATTCTCCTTTCCTTCTCTTTTGTATATAGTACAAACATACAACTCTTCTTTAGAGTCCATTTTAGTTCCATTATCTACAAAATGAATAGATAAGTAAAGAAAGCCATAAGTAATTTTCTATAAATTAAAAAAAAATTATTTGTTTGTTTGTTTCTTTCTTTATTGTGGGGGGCAGGGTGGACATTAACATGCAGCAACCTGTGTGTGGCCAGAGGACAACTTCTGGGAGTGAGTTCTGTCCTTCTACCATGTCGGTCTCAGGGACAGGGCTCAGGTGTTCATTCTTGGCAATAAGCTTCTTTCTTTAACTGCTAAGCTATCTCACTGGCCCTCCAAGAAAAATTTCCAATTGGAATTTTTTTTTGAGAGTCTTGAGTTAAATAAAAAAAAAAATAGCAGGAGTTGCCTATTCTGTAATAAACTTTTTTTTTTTTTTTAAAAAAAAAAACAATGGTCTGGGTGCAGTGGGGCATGTTTTAATCCCAGCACTCCAGAGGCATAGGCAGGGGGCTAACTTCAAGTTCGAGGGCAGCGAAAGTTAGGAAGAATAATAAAGGAAAATATACTTTTAACACTTGTTGTCTTATTTGGTTGCTTTCTTTCTACCACTCTCTATTTAATTATAAATTAATCTCCATTTGTTATGGCTAATTTAAATCATGCCCAGGTTAGAATTAGTACTGAAATGATCCCCTTATTCAACCTCCAGCTGAAGCAAATCTGAGCAACTGGGTGGCTATCTAACATCTTCTGGGAGAGCCAGAAGACAGGGAGTTGAAGGATGCCTCATTGTAGCTCGCAAATAGTTACCAAAAAAGTACTTATTATTTTCTTCTAGTTGCAAAATACATACATGGCTAGATCAATAAATTCTCAAGTTCATACAACTACTTCTTGAGTAGTCTTTAACCTGTTTTATTTTATTGTTGACAGTGTCCCCTGGAGCCCACACCAGCCTCAACTCACCTTGTAGCCAAGGATAGATAACTTGAGACTTTTGATCGTCTTGCCCCTACCCCTGGAGTACCAAGACTATCCGCATGTAGCACCAAACCCAGTGTATGCCGTGCTGGGGGAATGAACTCAGGGCCTTGGACAGACTAGACAAGCATCCTGTCAACTGGGGCACATCCTCAGGCACCCCTCTTTAACCTCTGGCATTTTGATGGTTGGTTCTATTCTTACATGTATTACAGACATCAAAGAGAACTGTGTTTGATGAAACCAGCAGTAACAAGAAAGGACCTGGGGATAACTAAGCAAACAGAAATCCTATTTTGAGGTACTCTAATCACCAGCTAGTTGGTAAGCACTTCCGTACTTCCGGGACACACCCCTTGATGACGAAGAAAGAGATAGGCCCACATCACTTCTTCTACAAAGAGAAAGGTCTTTAACGTCAACTATCCGTGGTCTGCAGGTAAATACTAACATGGCCCTTTCTTGATTTCTTCCTAGGATTATTACACCTACAGTACTCACCCACCAGTATTTCCACATCAGCGTCCAATTTGAAACTGGTCATCGCTTTGTTTTTCTCAAGGTGCTGCCCTGGGCACATATTTTGATCTGGAGTCTGAGAGTTGTGTTACACTGTGTGTCTGAAGATGAGCTCTCTTCTGTGTGTATTTCTTTTGTGAGTCAGGTATTATGCCTGGCTCCTGCAGCTCACGGTAGTTGGGGATAATCACACCACAAAGTGGTAGCACAAGAGAGCTGAGTGTTAAGGCAAGGGGCACCTAATGACCATGGAATTCAGACCTGTGTCTGGAGGGAACCGGGTGAGTTGGGTGTTGGTAATTTTGAGTTTCACATACTTTACAATTGTGGGTCAGTCATTACAGGCTGTGAATGTAAGAGTCACCCCTTCTAACTGGGCAGCTTCTAGAATCACCTAGTCCAGAGGGTCTCAACCAGGCAATTATCCACTTGAGAGGAAAAGGAAAAATTGTGTGTGTGTGTGTGTGTGTGTGTGTGTGTGTGTGTGTGTCTGTGTAGGCATGCCCATGTTCTGGTGTACATGTGGATATTACTTTTGGGAGTCGGTTCTCTCCTTCCACCACATGGATCCTGGGGATTGGAACTCAGGTCAGGAGGTCTGGCATCAGGTACCTGGCTTGCTGAGCCATCCCACTGGCCCTCTCATCTTATTTTTAAGAAGTACATCTTCCAATTAATTGCTTTAACGAAGAGGATTGTGAGTAAGATGACCATATAATTGAAAGTCTACTTTGGGACAAGGGTTAAGATAGGCGGGACACTGGGACAACAAACCCAATAGTCGATGTCCCAGGTAAATAAATAAACAGGGTCTGACTGCGTGGAGAGGGAAGAGTGCCCCAGGCCTTCCATGAGGTGAGGTAGGAGGGTTGATTTGGTAGAGTCTTCTTCCCTCAGGAGGAAAATGCCCAAAGCCCTAGACATTTCCTGCACAAGATAAGCCAAGGGATAATTTTAAACACTTTACAGGGGTGTGTACATCCTTTAATTAAAAGTAGTGTTGGAGCTGGAGAGTTCACGGGTAGGCCAGTTGCCTGCCATGCCTCTGAGGCCCCTAGGTCAATCCTTCAGCATCTCCCCCTTCCTCCGTCTTAAGGAAAGACTGTGCTAACGGCCAGGCTTCTGGAGAGCACTGTTTGCTGCCACTTTAGAAGGGAAAAAACCCAGAGACAGAAGCCCCCCAAACCTTACTAAGATCATGATCTCTGGGTAAAGACACGTTTGAGAGCCAGACCATGGGCCCTTATGTCCCTGTGTGGTCCGTGCAGTCCGGTCTGTGCAGTCCGGTCAGTCCATCCCTTTCAAGATGCAGGAGAAAGCTTACCTCAAAACCTGGCAGGAAAACAAACCATCTGCCTGAACACTCAATGGAGAGACCTTGCTGAGGTTCCACCCCGCCCATGGGCTCAGGCCCCGCCCACCTGCCAAGCCGCAAGTACTTACCTCAAGCTCCGCCCACCACCACAGACCCCACCCACCCGGGCCGGCACGCTCGGCTCAGACCCCGCCCACCACTCTTCTTGGCTCCGCCCATGCCCCCCGCCCGCGCTTAAGGCCAGCTGTTGCGGAGGGGTCCGTTCAGAGCCCTCGGGTCTTCGGTTGGCCTTGGCCGCAACGCCTGTAGTGCGCGTGCGCGGCGTCGCGGACAGGGTTTCCCCCGCAGCCCGGACTTGGTACAGGCGGGCGGTTGGTGCGGTCGGCAGCTGCAGCCCGGGGCGCGCTTTTCAAATCGTTCCCCGACTGACTTGCACCGACATGGAGGGGCGGCTGCTGAGGGGCCTCCCCGCGCAGCAGGTAAGCGAGGCTGGGGACTGGCGAGCTGGAGCCCGGAGAAAGATCGGGAGGCGAGCGTGCTCCGTGGCTTTGCACGCCCCTAGGCTGCACCCAAGGAGGAGACTGAGGCCGGGGCTGGAGAAGGACACCGGGGCCCTGCTCACCTGCCGGTCCGCCTCAGGCTTGCAAAGCCGAGGTGGTAGCTGGGGAGCGGGGACCGGGGTTGCTCCCAGCGCCTCCTCGTCCTGCCCCGCTGTGCATCTAATAGTGTGGGCGTGCATCAAACTGGAGGGGGGCGGGCGGCGGGGTGGACGCTCAAAAGGGATGTTCTTAGCTTTACGGGAAGATAGAAGTTTAAACGAGGGTTCTTGCACAAATGCTAGGAAAAAGGGAGGACACTGAATTGCAGACAAATTCACTGTTTTTTAGTCACGTAAAATGAGTTCAAGCCTTTTTTACTCAGCGTAGTAGAGAAAGATTATTTCTTGACCACATCAGTTAGTCAAGTGTTAAAAGTATACTTCCTGTTCATTACTTTTAGCCTTTTAATTAAAAGAAAACTCAAATGCCTTTCAAGCTACATCTTCACTTCCATTTTAATTTTCACCTTCTTTTACCGGCTTCTGAAGTATAGTAATTTGTGCTATATACAGTTGCCAGATTTGTGGGTCAAGACTGGAAGACTGCTGTTGCATAGAATTTCCTTAGCAGATAAGGCATTGTTAGGAAGTAATTCCTCTGTAATTCTCTGAAAAGTTGAGCAGGCTTTGAGTCATTGTGCGAACCGTATTGGTGGTAACAGGTGCTGTTTTCTACTAACATTCGCCAAACTTTCAAATCTCCTGTAAATTATTTCTTCTTATTTTGTTACGTATTTTAGCTGTCCTGTTTGTGTATTCCAAGGATAACCTTGCACTCCTGAAGCTCCTCTTGTGTCCACCTCCCTAGTGTGGAGATGATATGAGTGCCCCACCCCGCCTGACCGATGTGGAGCCAGAGTCAAACCCAGCGCCTTGTGCATTCTAGACAAGCACTCTGTCAACTGACACAGACTTGATTTTTAGTGAACTGTAATAAGATCTCTTGAGTTCATGTGAGTGCTGGTGTGGCAGTCCAAGTCCAAATGCGTTTATTAGTGTGTGCTGCAGCGACATTTAAGAATAGTGCAGAAGAGAAAGGAGAATAAGGAAGCGTGGCTGTTTGTAAGGAAAATCACACACACACACACACACACACACACTTATATGTGTGTGTGTATGTATGTGATACTTAAATATTATATATAGCAAATATGGTAAAACTAGTTTGTATTAATATGGTAAGATATAATTGTTAGTAATTTCTGAGCATTTTAATATCAAAATAAAATGCAGAATTGGTTTTGTTTGGGTCTTTGAAGATAAACAACAAAACAGTAATAGTTTTCAACTTCACAGGAATACTGAGCCAGGAAGAGAATTTTATACTTGACTAACACTAAATTTTTATTTGGTATGTGTCCCCCACCCCCAAAAAATGAAATCTATGATCTAATAATAGGATGAAGCCAGAGGTTCGGTCCTTTGAGCTCTGCTCCAACCGTGGAGGTGTCTGGGAATAGCTTATTGGTTTTGGAGTGAGATCCAGGTCAAATCACACTCTGCTGTGCAATTCCCGATGACCCATGGCTTGCACTGAGTCCGGTTTCCACAGTCGCAGAGTGGCTGAAGTGCCTGTCTTAGGAAGGTCTTGGGATTTGATAGCCTCTCTATCTAAGGGACAGGACTAACACTTGTCCTGTCCTCTGAGCAGCCGAGGCAGTCACCTAACCTTTCCTTGTAAAGTTTAAGCTCCTGCAAAAAGCACCAGTACACATAAAGTTTGAGAAGAAGCATTTTGTCCCTGTAAAGTGTTTTCAGAACGTGAATGAGATTTCTATCCTCAGTTCTCTAGACTGGTTAGTGTCAAAACAATTTCTTACATAAACAGTTCTTCAGTGCGTGGAATTTTGTTCAGAAACAGAGGTTAGGGCTGGTGAGAGAGCGCCGGGGTAAACGTGCTTGCTCTACGAGGTGGTGACTTAAGCTGATCTCTGGGACCTGTGGTGGAGGGGGAGAGCTGGCTCCCCAAAGTTGCTATCTGACCCCCACATGAATACCATGGTACTACAAGTATCTGTGTATGCACACCCACCCAAACACACACACACACACATACAGACACACACACTCACTCACACTCACTCCCTCTCTCTCATAATAATAATAAATAAAATGTTTTTAAAAGTAAACATACTCTATATAAGCTGCTTTTAATTTTCTTTATCTTCCCCTTGGTCTCTTTGCCAACGTGGCATGGTTGCAGTTGTTAGGCGGGTAGTAATTTCAGTCAGAATTACTTATGGAGTATTTCTCTCTTGTTTTACCAAGCTTTCCATCCCTGTTTTCAATGTTCAAAGTCACTTCAAAGGATCAGCGATAAGGCCATTCTCTGTCTTTGCGCTGTTCTAGCTCTTAAACCCTGTCAGACATCTCTTCTCCATAATCTAGATGGCCTGCTTGTAATCTTGGCTTTTCTGTGGCGGGAGAGATCAAATTTAGGACCCTGTGCCTTCTGGAGATGCATTGCACTGCTCAACTAGCTCTGATCCCTCTTCCCTGTGTGGGTTCACACGTGTAGAGTTATGCTTGTCTTGTACACAGATGTGTAGAGTTACACTTGTCTATGCACACACATAAGTTTAGTTACACTTGTCTGTGCATACACATGTGTAGAGTTACACTTGTCTATGCACACACAGATGTGTAGAGTTACACTTGTCTATGCACACACATGTGTAGAGTTACACTTGTCTGTGCATACACATGTGTAGAGTTATGCTTGTCTGTGCACACACGTGTGTAGAGTTACGCTTGTCTTTGCACACACATATGGAGGTCAGAGGTCAGCTTCAGTTCTTTTATTGTTCTCCACTGCTGCGTTGTTGATTTTTTTTTATTTTTAAGACAAGCGTTCACCATGTAGCCCCTGGCTGGCCTGAAATTCAGTATGTAGAGAAAGCTGACCTGAAATCACAGAGATCTGCCTGTCTCTGCCCTCTGCCTCCCCTGTGCTGAGATTAAAGGTGTGTGCCACTATTCCTGGCTCGCTCGCGCTCTCTCTCTCTCTCTCTCTCTCTCTCTCTCTCTCTCTCTCTCTCTCTCCCTCTCCCTCTCCCTCTCCCTCTCCCTCCCTCCCTCCCTCCCTCCCTCCCTCCCTCCCTCTCTCTCTCTCTCTCTCTCTGTCTGTGTGTGTGTGAGAGAGAGACAGACAGACAGACAGACAGAGACAGAGAGACAGAGACAGAGCGGGACACAGAAACAGAAGGAATCTTCTACTGAACCTGGAACTTCCCATTTGCTGCTAGCCTGATGGCCAGTAAGCCCAGGATCTATGTCTTCGCCTCCCCGGCACTGGGGTTACAGGGACACACCGTGGTGCCTGGCTTTTCAGGTCCCCATGCTCGCACAGCGAGCCATCTCCCTATCTCCCCATTTCTACTTTTACGTATCATCAAGGTTTATTTTTATTTATGTCCATATATGTGTGTGTGTGTGTGTATGCACATGTGTGTGGGGCCCCTGGCAGGCCAGGAGAAGGTGCTGGCTTCCCTGGAGCTGGAGTCATAGGTGGTTGTGAGCTGCATGTTGTGGGTTCTGCCAACCAAACTCCTCACTGAGGAGCCGTCTCGCCAGCCCTTATCTTCTGCTTCTAAAGTGTCCAACGTTTCCGTTTCTAGCTTGCCTCTGCCCACTCCATCTTCGCTGCTCATTTTAATGACGTGTCGAATCAGGACAGCGATGTGAGTTTCTGTTTGACCTGATTATACGCATGCCCTTATTCAGAAAATGGAACCCTGGAAAAGAGGATGACCAGCCCCACTCTTCTCGGGGACTTGCTTTCCAACGACGCTCCAGCAGGATGCATATGGAGTGGCTTGTCTCATTGTCCATGGTCATCCTTTACTCTGCCTGGCTGCGCCCTTCGGGCCCAGGCATTAACAGTGATGATTTAAATTCCTCAGTCCTCTTGGAAGACAGTCAGCATCACTGCATGCTCAGTAGACGCCCTTCCTTCCATGATCTTTATTCTCACAGGATCACCCCAGACATCAGTTTCTCCCCAGCAGTACCATGTACACCTACTCCAAAAAGACTAGTCCTTCGGCTCTATAAACCATTACTAGGCTAAGGCTGGTTAGCATTGGTCAGAGGTTTCCTTCTTCACGGACGTGTGTTAACAAGTTGTGTGGGAAGCATAACATTGCTGTAGTCGTGGACACCGTCAATTGAGTGTGTGCAAAGACAATGTGTACATACACTTAGCAGTTAGTTCGCCCTGCTGAGGCAGCCCTCTTCCATCTGCTTGATGAGCCACAGGGAAGGAGGCAGGGTCCAAGTCTGTGGTGCGGATTCACTGCAGTGGGGGTAAAAGGGGGCACGGTAAATATTTTCCATTTTGCTGACCACGGCCTTTAACTTTCTCACCTTGACCCATTGTAGTTGGAAAGTAGCCCCCGCCAGGATGGGAGAGAGTGATTCAGCAGGACTTCATTTATGCACTAGTGTGATTCAGCACAACTTTATTTACAAAAGCGGGCACCCACCAGGCTCTAGTTCGCTAACTCCTGCCGTAAAGGACGACGTTGTAGTAATAACTGCCACGCATGCCTCATTTCCTTGGTGAACATCAACTTAATCGCACGGATAAGCGTTTGTTTCGTTTTTTGTTTTAAGGCTTTAGGGTCCTTAGTTCTACTATTTCCCAAGCCTCTAATTTTGTGAATCCTTTTCAACTGGTGAAGTCTGGAGAAGGCTCTCCTCTTTGAACAGCTGGACACCCTCGAGTCCAGGCTCAGGTGTTGTGTGGCTGTGGCCCCCTGCTGGTTCCTTCTGGTTGTTGCAGTTTTAAGATGGCTGGATTTCACTGTCCCACAATAGATGTTCACCTGAGCCACTAAAGCGATGCTGCTGCGAACCTTTCATACAGTTCCTCATGTTGTGGTGAACCCCCAACCATAAGGATATTTCATTGCTGCTTCAAAACTGTAATTTTGCCACTGTTAAGAATCATCATGTAAATATCTGATATGCAGGTCTGTGCCCCCCCCCCCCCCCCCCGTTGCGACCCACAGGTTGAGAACCATGATGCTAGAGGACCTTAAAGGAATGCCCAGCCCTGCCTCCATAGACCCTGATTTATGGGGGTCAGGTACTTTAATCAGGCTCTTTCTCTGTGCCTCAGTGGATTCTCAGCTGTAGCCAGCTTCCAGAACCTCTGCGCCAGTTCAGTCAACTGTCTCATTGCTGCGTTTAAAAGGCAACGCTGAATTTCGAGGCAGCAGATGGCATTTATTTATATTTGCACCGCGGGGTAAAGCCGCTCATCCCAGCGTGTACTTGCTGGCGCTAACCAGCCCGCCACCGTTCATGACTGCAGACATGTGGGTCACGTCGATGGTTCTTATAATGGACTGAGGATGACGTGGAAAGAGAAACAGTCACTGGGCTAACGAGTCCTACACAGGTGACGTAAGAGTTGGGGAAATGTTGTCACGCGCAAAGAGAGGATACCGGCCCGGGACAGCGTTTATACGCCGGTGCCCCAGCCTGAGTCAGCGCGCACTACGTGACGGGGTTAGCACGTGATGAGTCTGTGAGGTAGTGACGGAAGGTGATGATTAATCGGATCTGTCCTCTGCGGTGAATATCTCAGCTGATTCATCCTGGAGCGTCAAGTCAAGCCGTCTAGCAGTTGGCTTTTGGGGGTGACCGTCAGAAACTGTCAACTCTCCTAACTGGCGTTTTCTCTTCCTTTTTGGAATGATTGTCTTTCTGATATTCGGCACTTTCATCATTAGAGCCTCTTGGCATTTTTAAGTTGATGTACTGGTGCAGCGAGGAAGTAATAGCTTTTACTGCCGAAGCAAGGATCGTCACTTAAGTTTTAGAGCTAGACACACACGAGTTACCTGCTTGCGCATACAGAGGGCCTTGGTGGCTTCCAGTATTTACAAAGTTACTGTGCGTGAATTGAGAACTGTGCATCTTGTTTATAAACTTTTAATGATATGAATGAGACTCGCGTATTGAGCGAGCCCATTACGTTGTCATTAAATGGAACAAAAGACCAAGAACCAGAAAATTCAACAAACGACAAAGAAATTTCTTGGTGACTCTGAAATAAGCTGGCCCAGAGCTGAGCCTCTGTCCCGGCAGCCGAGGCCCCTGGCATTTTCCAGGCACGGAGCTTTTAGCCTTGGCTTCTGAGTTTTGTTTCCACTGTTGACTGTGATGACCAGCCCAGTCCTCTGTGCTGTTGGACCTGGGTTCCTTTATTCAGCTGTCTGCTCAGAATGTTTTTCCTTGGTGAATTCAGTGTCCTTCAGCCATATCCGAACCTCCTTGTAGCACACATGATCTGTGTATGTGTGCAGTTTGTGACTCACAGTTGTTATTGTATACTTAAAAAATATTTTTATTTATGTGTGTAGGTTGTGTGTGTGTGCACGTGTGTGTAGAACAAAGAGGGTGTTGGTTCCCCTGGAGCTAAAGTCACAGGCAATTTTGAACTGCCAGGTGTGTGTGCTGGGGACTGAACTCTGGCCCGCTGTAAATGCAGCAAGCATCCTTAATTGCTGAACTATCATTTCTCCAGCTGCTTAGTGTACGTTTCCTAAGGCCACCATAGCAAAGGTAACAAGTGACCAACGTGTCCTCCCCCGGATCTGGAGGCCAGAAGGTAGAAGTCAGTGTACTGGCAGCGCCATCCCCCTGTGCAGGCCCTTCCTTGGCTCTCCCAGGTTCTGTCTGCTGCCATTAACCTGCTGTGTTCCATCTCTGTCTTCACATGGTCTCCTCGTGTGTCTGTCATCAAAGGGCCTGCTCTCTGTGTGTCTTCATACAGCCAATCCCATGTGTGTGTCCACTTATCACTGTCTCTGTGTGCCTATGTCTTTATGTGGCCTCTGTGTGTGTCTGTGTCTTTATGTGGCCTCTGTGTGTGTCTGTGTCTTTATGTGGCCTCTGTGTGTGTCTGTGTCTTTATGTGGCCTCTGTGTGTGTCTGTGTCTTTATGTGGCCTCTGTGTGTGTCTGTGTCTTTATGTGGCCTCTGTGTGTGTCTGTGTCTTTATGTGGTCTCTGTGTGTGTCTGTGTCTTTATGTGGTCTCTGTGTGTGTCTATGTCTTTATGTGGCCTCTGTGTGTGTCTGTGTCTTTATGTGGCCTCTGTGTGTGTCTGTGTCTTTATGTGGCCTCTGTGTGTCTATGTCTTTATGTGGCCTCTGTGTGTGTCTGTGTCTTTATGTGGCTTCTGTGTGTCTGTGTCTTTATGTGGCCTCTGTGTGTGTCTGTGTCTTTATGTGGCCTCTGTGTGTGTCTGTGTCTTTATGTGGCCTCTGTGTGTGCCTGTGTCTTTATGTGGCCTCTGTGTGTGTCTGTGTCTTTATGTGGCCTCTGTGTGTGTCTGTGTCTTTATGTGGCCTCTGTGTGTGTCTGTGTCTTTATGTGGCCTCTGTGTGTGTCTGTGTCTTTATGTGGCCTCTGTGTGTGTCTGTGTCTTTATGTGGCCTCTGTGTGTGTCTGTGTCTTTATGTGGCCTCTGTGTGTGTCTGTGTCTTTATGTGGCCTCTGTGTGTGTCTGTGTCTTTATGTGGCCTCTGTGTGTGTCTGTGTCTTTATGTGGCCTCTGTGTGTATCTGTGTCTTTATGTGGCCTCTGTGTGTGTCTGTGTCTTTATGTGGCCTCTGTGTGTGTCTGTGTCTTTATGTGGCCTCTGTGTGTGTCTGTGTCTTTATGTGGCCTCTGTGTGTGTCTGTGTCTTTATGTGGCCTCTGTGTGTGTCTGTGTCTTTATGTGACCTCTGTGTCTGTGTCTGTGTTTTTATGTGGCCTCTGTGTGTGTCTGTGTCTTTATGTGGCCTCTGTGTGTGTCTGTGTCTTTATGTGGCCTCTGTGTCTGTGTCTGTGTCTTTATGTGGCCTCTATGTGTGTCTGTGTCTTTATGTGGCTTCTGTGTGTCTGTGTCTTTGTGTGGCCTCTGTGTGTGTCTGTATCTTTTCCTATCTTTTTGTGTCCTCTTTGAGTCTGTGTCTTTACATGGCCTCATCAAGATTTGAAACCCATTCTAATCCAGTGTGACCCCCATTTTAATTAATAACATGTGTAAAATTCTGTGTCCAAATAAGGGCGCCTTCTAGGGTTCTGGGTAGACATGAATGTTGAGAACTCTATTGTGTTAATGAAGTTTACAGTAGTTTTGTTTTTCTCATCTTTGATTTTATTTTGTTTAGCCAGTATGTTGGAAAGAATTCCTAATAATGAAAGAAAATTAAGAATTTTGCAAATAGCTGTATTTTTATAGAGTGACAAGTCAAAAACTTTGATTCGTTCTCAGAATGGTATGAAAATAAGCGATGTCTCGTGCATTTCCCATTGCCTGTCTTCAGTGTAGTTCTGGACTATTGCTGCCTCACACAAACGCTTCTCTATTTTAGGGCTGCAACATCCGAGAGAAAATAGACTTAGAAATCCGAATGCGAGAAGGGATATGGAAGCTGCTCTCCCTGACTACCAAAAAAGACCAGGTTTTACACGCAGTCAAGAACCTCCTGGTCTGCAATGCCCGGATAGAGGCGTACACGGCGGAGCTCCAGAGGTTAGAAGAACAGATTGCGAATCGACCTGGAAGACGGTTAGTGCTGTAGCATACCTACTCTTTAATGTGCTTCGGTATTTGAACAGATGACACAGTGTCATTTAAGTGTAAGTAAAAAATGTCAAGTCACCCAACCTTTTAAAGGCCAACGTGGAAGTGCCAGCCGACACCACGGTTGTGTGGACAGCGGAGCCCACAGCGGACTCACGGAACAGCAACTCCTGTTGAACGAGTTCTCTCCTTAGCGTGGGGCTCTGGAGTGAAAGTGTTTTAAGAGCAAAGTGTTTTCAGAAGAAAGGACAGAGATGGAGAGAGAGTGGAATCCACAGAAAAGTGTCTTTAAGATTTTAATTGCTGGTGCTCGGGAGGCGGCTTAGCGGTTAGGAGCACTGGCTACTCACAACCATCGGTAACTCGAGCGCTAGGGGAACCTACGCCCTCTTCTGGCTTCCTCTGGGCTCCCGGGACGCACGCGGTTCACATACATACATGCTTACACAACACCCATACATCTGAAATAAAAGTAACTCTTAAAAAAAAATTAATTGCTTAGAAACACACCATGCTAATTGCTTATAGATGTCTATTTACCCCAAGACTAATAGCAACTGAGATCAGTTGAATTGAGTGGGCCACAGGTCATAAACATGTAAGTGGAAGGAAACTTAAAATAGGCAAGCATAGCCCTTCCTATGGTGAGCAAGTTCCACAGAAGGGAGTGGTGTCCTCAGAAGCGTTGCCAACCAGTTCCAGTCAGGGCTCGCTGCTTCGTTTCTGGTCCTGAGGTCTCTGTCACTCCACATGGCCCTTGTGGAGCAGGTAGAACATTTGTGTATCACATAGTATCCTATCCCACAGACAATGCCAGCCAGCTCTTTTCTGGACCTTGGGTGAACTCACTTTAGAGGCTAGATTTCAGGGTCTCTTAGAATCGCATTAATCTCCCATGTTGTTTGTGGTTCTGGTACCAGTGAGAAGTCTCTCTGTGCTCTAGTGGTCATTGGGTGGGGCACTGTGTCCATTACATTCCTTAAAAGTAAGATATGGACAGGTCAGACGGGTTTCTGTAAAAATAAAACAGGAACAGGGGTGTGATACAGTAGATACCTAGATACAAAGTGGCTTGTTTGTCACTGGCCTACCTTACTGAGGATGCTAGAACCTTCGTGCCTCAGCCTTGTGTTGCACGTACATTATGGTGTGATGAGGTGGTGCCTCTATGTGGGGTTATAGACATGCACCCAAAGGGATGCTTTAGTACTAAGCAAATCTCCTATTTTCTGCATTCTATGCCCCAGCATTACTAATAAAAATATCCCACTGTCATCATCTAGGAAGGTGTTTGGAGGCTGATGTTCCCAAGCCAGGTCATAGGTCACCGAGAGGATGTGCTTATGAATCAGGAGCTACGCCAGAGTTAGATGCTGACAGCACATGGCAGAGCAGAATGTTTTTAAGACAAAGCTTGCGCATCTGGAATGGGGTAAAGTTTGGGTTCTAGACTCCTCAGGTTTGATGAGGATTTTTTTTTTTGATGGCGAGAGATCATTTAAATGGCAAAATTTGAGAAGCTTTGGTTTAAGAGAGTGTGTGACCAGGCATTCACTGTTAGATTGTCTCTCTAGTTCTGGGATAGTCTTCTGGAACTGTTTACTGCTCCTGAAGCGTTTGTGATCAGTTGTGAGTTTAGCATGTTGTTAACTTGGCATAGCTTTTCTGGAGTCGACGACTTATAAAGGTATCAAGAGAGCCGAGTCCACGTTAGATTTATATAGCAAAGCTGGGGCAGGGGAATTGAGACTCTTAGTTGAAAACATGTCCACATTTGTGGGGTTTTTTTCCTCACTAGTAAAAATATCTTCTTTTCTATGCATGTACCTATTTTATATTTTCATCATCCATATGAAAGCATTGTAACTCTTTCCTGATATTTCCTGGGATTTACAATGATTCCTGACTATCCTGTGTGATCCACCGATTTCCAGTTTTCCTCCTTGAGGAAAACTGACCAGCTTGAGGCCACTGACCAGACTATAATGGGTATTATAGCACTTGCCTCCTTGTTGGAGAGAAACCATTGCGAAGCTGGTCGAGAGTCCTCCCATAGCGTCTTTACTTCCTTGGAGAAAATGACGTAGACTCCACCCTTTGATCAGCCAGGTTCACCCGGCTCCCGCCAGTGGCAGCGAACTCGGTAAGCACTGTGCTCAGATGTCCCTATCAGAAGAGCGCAGTGTGACAGTATGTCGTCCCGGGGCAACGGAAGAATCTGGAGCAAACGTGTTGCCTTTAGATACCATACCCTGTTCCTTAGTTTGTGTAGTCTCCGAGGGAGAGAAAAATGCTTTCATGTATACTTACATACATATGTAATATATATTACCATCAGTTAAAATACCATTTTAATGAGAAAGACACTGGTCTAACGCTTCTAAAACTTCACAATAAAATGTCAAGAATTACTATACCATTACTCAAGAGCAGTGGTTCTCGACCTTCCCAATGCTGTGACCCTTTTAATACAGTTCCTCATGTGGTGCTGACCCTCAACCGTAGAATTATTTTCACTGCTACTTCATAACTGTAATTTTGCTACTGTTATAAATTATAATATAAATATCTGTGTTTTCTGATGGGTTTGGGGGGGCTACGACCCACGGGTTGATTTTTTTTTTTTTTTGGTTTTTTGAGACAGGGTTTCTCTGTGTAGCTTTGCGCCTTTCCAGGATCTCACTCTGTAGACCAGGCTGGCCTCAAACTCACAGAGATCCGCCTGCCTCTGCCTCCCGGGTGCTGGGATTAAAGGTGTGCGCCACCACCTCCCGGCACCCACGGCTTGAGAACTACTGCTCTACATCTTTTTCCAGAGCAGAATCAAATCAGAGGGCAGTCGGTACAGCTGAGGAACATCTGATGTGAACTGGATCTTGTGGACTGAAGGAAACAGTCCCACCAGATGAGGAGGAGGAGGAGCGAAGCCGCTCCCCCAAAAGAAATAGCTAATGCGAGCCTAGAGTAAAGGGTGAGCTAAAGAGGACCTGGAAGAGATGCTCTTGGTTGATGAACTATGTGGGGTTTATTGGCAGAAGACCTAGACTGCTAGGTGAGGTGTGGGATTGACCGCCGGGCATTATGATGCCCGTCTTCACTAAAGGTCTGGAAACCAGGACTGTGAGCCTGCCCAGGGCGTATAGTGCTCCCAGAGCTAGGTCAGGGACCTGAAGACTTCAAAGTCTCTGTACCACCCCCCTGCTTCCAACCTGAAACCACCCTTGTTTCCTTTACCTCTCAACGCTGTCACGTGATTACAAGGTTTAACGTGCATCTTTTTAAAAAATTTCCCCTTACCATTTTAAGCGAAAAGAATCCATGATATAGTAGTATTTGGGGGAGATTGTATGGAAGCAGAGGACAATGAGCAAAATAATGGAAATAGCCACATCTGAAGAAGTTAAGACAGGGAGCCACAGAAACAGCAATGATCTTGATCTAGTTCTAATAATGAAATAGCTTTTGTGTGTTTTGCTAAGACAGAACCTCAGTGTGTAAACCGGGCTGGCCTAGAACCTGCTGTGTAGACCAGGCTGGCCTTGAACTCATGGCATCCCATCTGCCTCTGCCTCCCTAGTGCAGAGGTTACAGATGTGTGCCACCATGCCTGGCATGAAATTACTTTAAAAAAAAAGTTTACTTTATTTTTAAATGATGTGTAGGTGTGAGTGCATATATGAGTATGGGCAACCTTGATGACCAGAAAACGGTACCAGGTCCCCTGGAGCTGGAATTACAGGCTGTTGTGAACCAGACTCAGGCCCTCTGCAAGAACAGAAGCACCTGCCCTCTGCTGAGCAATGTCCCCAAAAATGACTTGAGTGAATGAGTTTCCCTGGGCCTTACTACTGAGCTTTCACTTCCCGTGTTCTGTTTCATAAACCGCCACTGACGGCTGATGAAAACAACCGGGTTGTCTCACCGTGTTAAAAGCCTTGAAAAACCAGGGCTGCAGGCCACCTGCGCCGTGTGCGTCGACTTCATTTCTGTCTACTGGAGTAGTGCTGGGCTTGTGTCGCGCTTGGAGGAACTGAAAGCAGAGGGTCATCGCTCTGCAGTCAGGGAGGAGGGGACCACTTGCCCTGTTCCCTTCCTGAGTTACAGTGAACTTTAAGATTCACTTTGAGAGCAGTGAGCTGTGGGCTGCTTCCCCTTAACGCTTCCTTTCCTGCTCCGGGGTTCTCCCTGGCTACTGTTGCTCACAATGTCCCGGTGGGCCTACTTCTGCCTTTGGAAGAACCGCTTCTCCATCCTGAACTCTTATAGATAAACATCCGCAAGTGTTCGCTGAGTTGGCCGTTAATTTCGTGGCACGGGTGCTCATCCACTGCCTTCTCTCTCTCTCTCTCCTCTCTGTCTCTGTCTCTCTGTCTCTGTCTCTGTGTACACATTGTTCTGTTGAAGCCTTTGAAAATGAGTTACAAGTGGGACACATGCACCTTAATAGTTTGGCATGTGTCTATTTTCAAGAACATTCTCCTGTATAGTCAAAATATGCGGAATGTTAATAATTTTCTATACTCACCCTTATCCAGTTGCTCAAAATCTCTCCTAGTTGGGGTTTTCTGTCTGTTTTTGCTAAAATTTGATTTGGTGTCATGCAGTGCATCTGGTTACATCCCTTTGGTTTCTATTAATTACCCTTTTCTAAAATTCGCTTTTCATTTATGCTTTGAAGAGTCTAGACATTAAAACCTTTTAAATATCCTACATTCTGAACTTGCATGGTAGTTGCCTTAAGTTGTCCTGGGGCCTTCTCCATATCTTCTTTACTAGAGCTGGAAGTTGACTGTGGGGCCCTTTGGGATTGAACCTCCTTTGGCCTTGCACATGGTAGGCAAGCTTTCTACCCCTGTGGGATTGAACCTATGGCCTTGCACATGGTAGGCAAGCTTTCTACCCCTGTGGGATTGAACCTATGGCCTTGCACATGGTAGGCAAGCTCTCTACCACTGTGGGATTGAACCTATGGCCTTGCACATGGTAGACAAGCTCTCTAACCCTGTGGGATTGAACCTATGGTCTTGCACATGGTAGGCAAGCTCCCTACCACTGTGGGATTGAACCTATGGCCTTGTACATGATAGGCAAGCTCTCTACCACTGTGGAATTGAACCTATGGCCTTGCACATGGTAGGCCAGTTCTCTACCACTGTGGAACTGAACCTATGGCCTTGCACATGGTAGGCAAGCTCTCTACCACAGTGGAATTGAACCTATGACCTTGTACTTGGTAGGCCAGCTCTCTACCACTGTGGAACTGAACCTATGGCCTTGCACATGGTAGGTAAGCTCTCTACCACCAAGCCCCATATTCGGCTCTTTTTCTGCTCTTTATTTTGCAGTAGGGTCTCACTGAGTTGCCCAGGTGGACCTTGACTGGGGGACCCTGCCTCCGCCTTCCCAGCAGCTAGATTCTAGGCCTGTTCCTCAACACCTGACTCAGCCCCTTTCAAATGGGACTGACTTCAGCTTCTTGTCACCTTTTTCTCTCTGGGCCTTTTGTAAGTGGAGCCTGAGTGCAGTTCCTGGTCAGACAAACCTCCAACCACTCCAACCAGCCTCGAGTTTCATGCTTGGCTTTCAGAGTATGGTAGTATCCCGCAAGCTTCAAAGTCAGTGGCTTTATCTTTCATCTCTAATCCTCACCTAAATCACTTAGTACAGAGGGATTTGCAAACAGTGATCATTTGATGCTCTCCCTTCGGTCCCCATTGACTGAAATTCTTCCTTTGGACCTCCTGGATTTGTCTGTTTTTCATAACCGCCTCAGTCCATACTCTCTTGGGTGTGGCCATCTATGGTTGACCCACATGGCCACACCATGGAAGAAAACTGATTCTCCCTCCCCCAGAAGCATTATTTGCCAGTAGCTCCTCCGCCAGGGGTGGGAGCCTCATGAGCCCCTCCCACTCGGTGCTGGAATGCTGACCGGCTTGATCCTGTGCAGGTCTCGTGCAGGCAGCCATAGCTCCTGTGAGGTCATGAGTGTAGGGTCCTGTCATGTCTATAAGACACTATTTGGTTTTGGTCCTCCCTGACCTCTGACTCTTAACAGTCTTTCCTCCTTCCAGCTCTGGGTGGTCCCTGAGCCTTGAGAGAGGGGTTGTGTCATTTCTACTTTGGTAGCGTGGATAATATTTGTATATTAAAGCAGTCATCTCCACCTGAGCTCTAGACTTCAGTATGCTATTAAGCAATATAACATTCACTGCTTATCACTGTGCTTGCTGTCCAGTGACATTGGACATTGTGCTGACCAATACTGTCACAAGCTAGTAAATTCCACAAATGAGTGGTTTTCTTTCTCTTCACATTCTTGCGTATTTCAAGTATTTTCCCTTAGAATTGCTACTTAAAAGGGCAGCGTCCCCCAATTGCAAAACTTTCAGGCCACATTTTCTTCCCTTGAGTCTTGAAAATCTTCCATGACTTAGTGTTTTTTTTTTTAACTGATGTTTAATTATCTTTCTGTTGTAAACAGCTTGGCCTTTTTGCCTGGAGACTGAAAGTAGTGTTTGTGTTTGTGTTTGTTTGTTTGTTTTCAATGTTGAAGTGGAATGTGTGTGTAAGGTGGACTCTTAGGCTTAGTTAGGGATACACATACACACACACACACACACACACACACACACACACACACACACGATTCTTTTATTTCTTGAAAAAAATTATTTTAGAAAATGAACTGTTACTATTATCTAGTTTGTTTGTTTGTTTGTTTGTTTTCTTATTTAAGAACTCTTACCACTTACACAGATGTTGGACCCTGGTCCCATCTTCCGTGACTGTCCCTTGTGATCTCTTAGCACCCAATTATCTTTCTTCTTTCTGTCCTTTTTCTTCTGGCCAGCTGCATCCCAAATTTGCTTTTCAGTGTTGATCTCGGAACTGACTCGACTCCCTCCAGTCCTGCTCCTCATCCATTCCACCGTGCAGCTGCCTCTGCTTCATTCTCCCCTTGGAACATTTGGGTTTTCCGTTCCTGCCGGCACATTTACCTCCTTGGTCTCACGGCAATGACCTCTTTAACTGCCGGGAATTCATTCTGGAGCGTTGTGATGTTCAAGTTTTGTTACTTTCTCTCTTTTGGAGGTGTGGCTGCTAGAACATTTTTTTTTTTTTATCAGCTGACTCTCTCCAGTGGCTGTGTGTGGATCTGAGGGTCTCTTTTTGGAGATTGTTAGGGTTGTTCATAATGGCTTAGTGGTGTTTCCCTGCACCAAGACCCTGGTGGGATGTTGTTAGAAGGGCTTCCTTGGTTTCTTACTTAATAGTGCTTTGTTTTTAGAGTAGTGGATCATACCATCAGTAATGATGCTTTTGGGGACATTGGTTAGTTGGCTTTCTGGTTCTTGGATATGACGTTATTTCTTGGGGTTCTTAAGGTTAGCTGCTTTCTTTTTATTTATTTTATTTATGAAGGTCCAAACTTTGATAGGACCTCTCTCCCACTTCATGCCTCTCTTCTCCCATCTCTTTTTCTCTCTCTTTCTCTCTCTCTCTCTCTCTCTCTCTCTCTCTCTCTCTCTCTCTCTATATATATATATATATATATATATATATATATATATATATATATATATATATGTTTTTTTGAGACAGGGCTTCTCTGTGTAGCTTTGGCTGCCCTGGACCTTGCTCTGTAGACCAGGTTGGCCTTGAATTCACAGAGATCCGCCTGCCTCAGCCTCCCAAGTGCTGGGATTGAAGGTGTGCACCACCACCGCCCACCTGTCTCCTCCACAGTATTAACAATTGTTGAACCTAAATACATTTCCACAAGCTTTATCAAGCTTTATGCACATTCTCCTCTCTTCCAGGCTAGTGTAATGTCATCTAATGGGGTTCCCTGACTCTGTGGGCGAGGTCTCCAGGAGCTGGCTTCCATGTCTTCCAAAGACAGTGGTATTTGTGGCAGCCTGTTTTCTGACTGTGCTGGTGATGGACGTTACAGGAGATCTTGCTTTTCTTGTTGATATGAAGGTTCTGGTGGGATATGTAGAGAGTGTCTCGGATGACTGTTTCACAGGAAATGCAAGTCAGACTCTGATCATGTTAGCAAGTGGCTTAATGTATCTTCCCCCTAAGCCTAGGCTCAGCCAAAACATCCGTCCTCACACTGCAGGCTCCTGCTGGTGTGACACCTTAGAGAATTCCACAGACTCATGCCTTAGAATTGTCGCTTTGTTGGGCAGCTGTGGGAGCTGACTAGGTATGTCCCTTCACTCTCTGCTCTCTGTGGGTGCTGTCAGACAAGCAGCAGTTCACGGAGGGTGGTGGTGAAAAGTCCAAAGCTTGGGTCTAGATCTGCTGCATGCATCATTCCAAGGATGCGGCTGCCTGCCCTTCTTGACGGCAGTCCCAGATGCCCCTGGCCAGGTGAGGCGCTGTTCTGGGTGGGGCGCTCATCACACAGCAGTCCTCCTCCGCACTCACAGAGCTTAGATTTTAGCACTGTCCTCTGGCGGCCTCCATCCCCCACCCCAGCCACTCCATCTCTTCTCAGCTTCCAAGTCTGAAATGCTTTATTTGGCTTTGTTAAAAAAAAATATAATGCTAATTAGAGTCATTTATAGGATTTAATTACGTGTGTCATTCAACATAATTGTGAGTTTTTAATAGTGCCGAAATAACTCTGTGAGTTGGATGTGATTGCCAGCCCTCACACTCCAGTCTCCCACTGTATTGCTTACGTACTGTAAGTTAAAAGAAGAAAAGGCGTAGATGGGAAGGAAAAATCCTGTGCTTCTTGTAGTAGTTCTGTAAGGAAACATGTATTTAAAGACCTGCTGAATTTATTTCTTAAATTTTCGATAGTTTGGTGTCTCTGGAAAGGGGATGATTATATCACACTTGGGGTATAATCTAGGGTATCATGAATCTCTTACCATCATATGTCATAGCTTTAGGGTGGCTTTAAATTCTACACTATGTGTTTCTGAGTGTTTTAGTTTTCACTTATTTGCGTTAAAAGGTGGAGGGTTTTATACCATGCTTTCAAATGACAGAATACCACTTAGAACCCTGTTACTATTTCATTAAGAAAATGTAAAATATTGCTGTCATTATGCTATTCATTGTTCCAGTGCACCAATTTTGGCAAAGAAATGCTGTTTAAAGCCCCCATATGGAACAAAATAACACAGACCGAGCTGTGTTTACACAGAGCATTTTCATACAGATGTTTGAGCCACAGAGTGGCAGATTGGCTCCCTCTGTTGCTCATTCTCTGTACGTGCAGGCAGAAAGCTAGTGAAAAACAGTTGCCTTTTATGTGTTTATCGCTTAAATCAACATTTAGGGCTTGGGAAGTTACTCAGTGGTAGAGTAATGGGCCCTAGGTTTGATCCTCAGCTCTGAATCAAAAAATGGCGTGTACAGGTCTTCTAAAGAAAACATTCTAAACCGGGTTTGCTTGGATGAGGTACACCGTTTCGTACCTTTGCTCTTTGCTCAGGTTGAGTCCAGTTGCAGCATTCAGAGCCGATGGACCATTGCAGCTTTCAAGCACATATATCGTTAACGTAATAAAACCATATTTAGCATTTCATGGTTAATTTGGATAAATTGGGGAAACATCCCCACTTTTGCACCTAAAATAGCATTTTTTTAGAGTATTTAAACTGAAAATAACTGAAGTTTCAGAAAATCGAGGTTTGAGTTTTCTCTTATTTTTTTTTAGACTGACTTAATTCTGAAAAATGTTATGGTTAATTGAATTTATAGTATAGTTTGAGAGTATTTTTTTTTATATCAAAGCTTTGCAGGGATCTGTTCTTTCTTGGCATGATCTGGGTCCTGGAGATCAAACTCGGGGCCCCAGGTTTGACTGCAAATGCCTTTATCCACTGAGCCACCTTGGCTTCCCTCCCTTGGTTAGTGGGACACAGTCTTCACAGGTAGCACAGGCTGCCTTAAATGCAAGATCCCCTAGCTCGGATGGCGTCTCCCTTTAGCTAGAGTTTTCCTGCCCTGCCCACAGTCAGGACAGATCTTTGTCACCCGCCAGTCCCACAGCCGCTCAGACCCAACCAAGTAAACACAGAGACTTATATTGCATACAAACTGTATGGCCGTGGCAGGCTTCTTGCTAACTGTTCTTATAGCTTAAATTAATCCATTTCCATAAATCTATACTTTGCCACGTGGCTCGTGGCTTACTGGCATCTTCACATGCGGCTTGTCCTGGCGGTGGCTGGCAGTGACTCCTCCTGCCTTCCTGTTCTTTCTTTTCTCTTCTCTGTTAGTCCCGCTTATACTTCCTGCCTAGCCACTGGCCAATCATTGTTTCATTTATTGACCAACCAGAGTAATTTGACATACAGACCATCCCACAGCATCTCCCTCTGTTTTGAGTGACAGGAAGTCCTAACTTTGGGAGCGAAGTTGTCGTTCATCTCAGGACTTCCTTGAAAGAGGTTTTCCGTTTTCCTGTCCGCTTTCGGTTCTCTCGTATTAATCCGTTGTGTGCTCATTCTTTGGAACTTATGGGAAACGAGATGTTATTCCAACTGCATGTAAATTATAGAGTAAGGTGAGCTGGGTTTTTTTTTTTTTTCTAGCCTCAGGGATAGCAGCCCCATGGCATGACTTGGGCAGCACCTGACCCCTTCAGGCCAGTGTAGCCAATGAACTCGAAATGTTGGTTTTGCGATCACAGTTCCAGGGACAGGGACGATACTGTCTGTTGTGCTGAGTGTCAGCAAGGCCACCATCATAATGGCACCAATACACGTTATCAGGAAGTTTAATAGTTTATATAAACTCAAAAGACAGTGCCTCTGCATCTCCATGAAGCGAGATGGCTGTTGATTAAACATCTTTTGAGCCAAATACTTCACGCTAGTCATGACTATCCATAGGTATGTATTGATTTTAAAGTTCAGCTATTTGTGAAAGACTTGAAATAACTGCTTATTTAAAAAGACCTTTGTTGGTGTCGATGTGTTTCTCTCTTGACAGTGATGTGAGTTGTGAGAGGCGAGAAAGACGGCCCTGCAGAGGGAAGATTGCCTTGTCAGGTACGCTCGGGACGCGCCACCATGTGGCTGAATATGTTATTGTTCAAGTGGCTAGCATGGCTGGCTTTGCGCACTCTGTGTTTCTTGTCTCTCCGTTTATTGTCCATACCTCCATCAGAACATTTATTCTAAATATTTTATCATATGCGCTACAGTGGCGTGGAACTTTGTGCTTTGGGGTAAACCACGTCACATGTTACCTACATCGGGCGGTTTTGTCCTCTGTTCTGGCTGTGGGATGTGTGGAAGGTGTGTTGAGTGACCCGCTAGCTCTAAGTGCTCAAGCCGGGCTGCAGACCCACAAGCTTTCTCTCCCTGACTATTTAATGATTTAATGATTTCCAAGATGCAAGTTTCCTGGGGGGTTGGGACCGTGTTTATCTTGCTTATCACATTATACCAAAGCCACCGTCCCTGGGCTTGGCTCCTAGGGATTGCACAGTGAATGTTAGGTAGATGACTGACCACTTTCAGTCTGTAAAAACCAAATGGCCCCAGCCCCGCCAAGTTTTCCATTCTGGCCCAGTTCTCTCAGTGGCTCTGTCTTCCGTTGCGCAGGCCACGTGCTTTGGGCAGATACTTTTTTTTTCCTTCCTTCGATGGTTGAGACACCTCCTTGGGTTGTGGAACTGCGGTCTTTTCTCCAGGATCCTGCCTGCTCATCTCTAAACCTCCTCCCCTTCTCACTCAGGCTGGAGTGATGTTTCCGGTCCGCAGAGTGAGGAGGCACCCGGCCACTAGATGGCGCTTAGGCTGTGTAGTCTCAGTTTCCTCCAAAATGGCAGGGCCACCCAAGACAATGGCATCGAGATGCCACGCGATCAGCATGGCAGGCTTGCAGATATCCCCCTCAGCACACCCTAGATACTCAGTGTGCCCTGCGCCGTGCTCCAGTCATAGCTGGCTTATTCCACTGGCCCGAGGTAGAGTGCCCAGCTGCCGCGTCACGGGGGCCTGCCTCGCACGGGACTGTCCCCCACCTCCGTCGCTCCCAATCATGGCTGGACAAACGCTACCGTGCAGGGAGAACAGACACACGTTTTATTTGGGACCTTCTTGGAGAGAAATTGCCCTCAGCTGAGCTTAAAAAGTGCTGCAGATTCTTAAAGGAGCCGCACAGAAACCTGTTGCCTGTTCGGTGATGGGTTTGTGTTCAGGCTTGGTCTTCCGCTTGCCGCCAACGCAAGGACCCCTCCGCATTGCCTGCGTCCAATAACTACCGTAGATCCTTAGAGGAGATTTTCCACCCTCACTTAAACATTGTCCTCCTTCCTCTGCTTCTCCTAAGGCACCACCCTGTAGGCAGATGAGGTAGGTGGCCTGTCCTGTGAGCTCTGTGGTTGTCTTGTCATCCGCTGTCGTTTTGAGAGTGCTTGTTTACCACCACTGCATTTAGAAGGGATTAAAAAAAAAAATCTACCGTGTGTGTGTGTGTGGGGGGGCTCTTTTCATGATCACAGATACCTTTATACAAAAGCCGAGGTCGTCTTCCCCAGAGCATGTTTTTTCTTCCCAAGACATTTTTTTAAATGAAATTAAGGAAAGAAACCCCCGGAGAGGGGATGTGTGTGTGTCATTAACGTGATTTTGACTCACTGGACATTTGCAGCCAGGTGTCATAATGTTCCTCAGATGGCACTGTAAACCGGACAGACGTGGGGTTTGAGTCCCCTGTACCTGCTTCCACTGGCCCCAGAGCGTCTTAACTATAAAAAGAACAGGTTCGTCTCCGATCCTTTCCGCGGCAGGTAATGGCACCGCGGCCGTTGGCGTGTGCTTTCACTAACTCCCAAATCAGTGACTAAGCCGAACCAGTCAACCGCACACTCCAGTGGTTTCATTTTTCGTTTCTTTTTTTTCATTTTTCATATGTGTGCATGCATGTGTGCATGTATGTGGACGTGTGTAAGTGCATGCTCGTGTATGTACATGCAGGGTCCTGAGGCGGAGTCATCCTCAGTCATTCTTCCACTTTATTAATTAATTTTGAGGGAGGGTCTGTCGGTCAAACCCACAGGTAATGACGAGTCTCTAGAGCCAGCTTTCTTTGGGGACCCCCACCCTCCCGAGGCTGGAATTACAGATGATTGCCACAGCCATCCTGCATGTAAGTGGGTTCTCGGGACCCAAACTATGGCCATGCAGCAAATGCTCAGCCACTGAGCCATTGACCAGGTCCCCAGTTTTCTTTTTTACAAAATTATAGACGTGATCTACCAGGTTAGCAATCCTGCCTGGGCTGTCTTAGGTTGCTGTAAACTGTCAACGAAGAGAAAAAAAAGCAAAGGTGGACGGCTGTAAGCTACAACCGCGTGGTCGTTTGTCAGAGTCTGGGGGTTGGTTTCTGTCAGGCAGAGCTGGGTCCTTTGCCCTCTGAAGAGCACACGGCCCACCCGGACACAGATGAGAACCTTCTCTCCCTCCCTTTGCTTTACAGAGCTGGGATGAGCCTGGCCAGAGCAGGATTGACCCCAGGCTGTGGGGGAAGCAGCTAAGGAAGCCTGCAGGGGTCAGGGTCCTTCCACAACGTGCTCTCCTTCCACGAGAGCAGGACTAGGTAAAGCTCACCCACCACAGCCAGGACAGCTGCAGGGAGAAACCGTTGACCATTGTGGAATGAGAAGGGGCAGCCATTGCGGCCAAGCAAGAAGGGAGTTCTGACAGCCCATCAGCCGAGCGGCAGTTATAAGACAAAGACATTCCTATTAAAATCAAGAACAGAATAACAATGTCTATTATGTCAACATAATTTAACACTGGTTTGGGATGGTAGTTAAAATAATGACTGAAAAATGAAGCTATTGGAAATGAATAGGCAGACTGGATACTTTTTGAGGCTAATGGATGGCAGATGGATGTGACCTCAGGGCAAGTTACTGAGACACTTGAATTAAAGCATTTAATAAAATGTGACTGGATCTAGGATAAATAAATAAAAAGTGGTAGTTTTTCTTAAAACCAGCAATAACTTGCTAGAGAATATAATGGAAAAAAAAGTGTAATTTACAATAAGACAACAACGCCCCTTAAAACATTAAATATACAAGAATAACCTTAATTAAAATGTAAGGGTAGGAGCTGCAGGCGGAGCTCCATGGGAGGTTCTTCCGAGCCACTGGACCTGAGCTCCAGCCTGCACACGAAAAGCCAAAGTCAGAGAAAATGTCAAAAAGTAAATATATTGTGTGAAGATAAACTATTGAAAAAGCTGTTAGTTCCCCGGGCCAGTGAGAGGGCTCAGCAGATAAAGGCGTTTACCACCAACTCTGATGACCTCAGTTCAATTCCTGGGACCCAATGGTAGGAGGAGAGAACCAAGTTCTACAAGTTGCCTCTGACCTACATACACACACACACACACACACACACACACACACAACACACGCACGCACGCACGCACGCACACACAGATATACACATACACAGATACACACAGACAGACATACACACGCAGACACACAGAGAGAGACAGAGAGAGACAGAGGGGGGAGAGTAGATGCAAAAAAAAAAAAAAAAAAAAGTTTTGAGTTCCTAAGTTGAGAGGGAATTTTGACCAAATTGTAAAACTCATATAAAGAACCAGTGACAATCAGATGCCTCCGAAGGACAATTCTAGCACGGTGTTGGCATCAGGAGGTGTCGTTGTTGATAACCGATTTGGTTCCATCCTTGAAGTGTTTGGACCGGAAACAGACAGGGGCTCGTAATGGCGCAGCTGATAAAGGAAGGCTTCATAAAGCTGTGCCGGGTGGGGGCGGGGGAGGGCACAGACATAGAGCTAAAAATCATGATTTAAAAGAATGTGCTTTCACTTCCAATACCCCCAGATTTCACACGCATTTAAGAAGTTCTAAAATGATCACCTATAGAGCTAGAGAGACGGCTCCGTGGCCACGTGCGTATTGCTCTTGCAGAGGACCCGAGTGGGGTTCCCAGCACCCACTCGAGGGCTCACAGCCTCTGGCAACCTCAGATCCAACGCCCTCTTCCAGCCTGCGTGGGCACCAGGCATGCGAGTGATGCAGAGACATGCATGGGTGCGAAACACCCACACACATAAGAATAAATAAGACATCTTAAAAATCAACTGTAGGGGCTGAAGAGATGGCTCAGTGGTTAAGAGCACTGACTGCTCTTCCAGAGGACCTGAGTTCAATTCCCAGCACCCACATGGCAGTTCACAACTGTCTGTAATTCCAGTTCCAGAGGACCCAATATCCATGGCAAAACACCAACGTACATAAAATAAAAATAAATAAATTTAAAAAAAAATCAACTGTAAACAATAACTAGAAAACGGGCCGTGTATATTTCGTTTTGGCTTCAGTGGGCACAATCTGTTATGGAATTCAGGGGTTCACATCATGAGTGAAATAAAAATGATCAAAATAATTGTCTTTTTTTTTTTTTTTGCCTTCTTTATAGATATTCGAATACCACTGATGTGGAAAGACTCTGACCACTTCAGTAATAAAGAATGTACGTATGTTTTTCAGTTTGTAATCGGGAGTGTTTCTTTAGTGCACAGGACACAGATTTGTGATCTCTAAGGACAAAACTCTCTAGTACTGAGATACAGTGATGCCATTTGACAATAAGCCGGTGTTGGTGAACTGTTGTTTTCTGATTTGGGGTCTGTGTATCAGTTCCCTGGTGGCACATGCCAAGTACACTTTCCCATCGTTGATGGGAACCTGAGTGATGGGCTCAAGGTGGAGATACAGGGAGAAAGGTAGACACACACACACACACACACACACACACACACACACACACACACACACACACACACGCCACACATTAAAAAATGGCCTGGAGTAAGTCAGCAAAGGTGGTATTACTGTTTTGTTCTCCGACGAAGGCCTGGGAGGTCTCTGCTTTATTTTGTGAGGTTATTTAACAGGATGTAATGAAAAGTTTTTAGCTTGATATGATCTTTTTCTTTTCCTTCACTGTTTTATTGGCTGTATGCAGTCTTCACAAATCTGTGTGTTGCATGGATCACGGACATTAACCTCAAACGTGTCCTAGCTGTGTGAGGCAAAGCCTGAGTGACCCGACAGTCCCTTATCTGCCTTTGTCTCGTGTGATGGCTTTGTTCTTCATATTCTAAAAGCTGAATGGGATCGGGCATAATTAGTTTTATATGAGGAATTTAAATCAGGTTAGTGTTTGTTTTTCAATTAGGACATAAAATTTACTTCCCCAAGGAAGGCATGTGGGAATTGAGTCAATCCTCCTGATTACTATGGAGAATAAACTTTTCCTAAAGAGCTACGTTTTCTCAATAATGAGGATTCAGCCCTTTAATCACCTAGTATTTTTAAGAATGTCACCAAACTGAAAGGCCCAACAGCACTGTTTTTTTGCATCCCCCTGTCTGTTTTATTCCTGCTTTTTGTATTCCCTTGTCTTTTTTGATTGCGCTGCGTACCTTTTGGTTGTTTGGAGTTTGGGGGTGGTTTCTTCCCTTGCTTTTAGTTTGGTAGAATTTGGCTGATATTAATGTGCCTGCTCTTAAAAAAAAAAAAAAAAAAAAAAAACAAAAAAAAAAAACACTTTTTTTCTTAAGATTTGGACATCAAGTAACAGAGGGACTCGTTATGTGTGGTGCTTTCATTTCCTGACAGGGAGTAGTAGAGTTGGTTAGTGATCAGATCTGACTCTGGGGATCTCTTTGGGATGCTGAGGGGGTCTGATGTTTGTTTTTGGCGCTCCTTGGTTTGGGGTTGGTTTGAGTTGGGGTTGAGGGGCCGTTGCATACACAGGAAGCAGCGGCTTGAGCTATGGCGGGTCCGTGCTCAGTGTGCGAGTCGAGTGTCTCACACGGGTGTGATTTGTCCCACTGATGATGGCTTCTTCCGTTGTCTCTCCTCTAGGCACACAGCGCTACGCCCTCTTTTGTTTATTCCGGATGGGAGCGGAAGTGTTTGATACCGACATGGTGATTGTGGATCAGACAGTCACAGATATATGTTTTGAAAACGTCACCATATTGTAAGTGTCTTTAATCTTTCAGGAGTGAAATCTGAAGTTCTGCTTCTTTGTCTTATCTGTAAAGAAGGGCCGAGGGCCGATTACTGTCTTTGCTTGCTGATGGCCTACATCCTCATGGGCCTTGGATCCCTTTCAAAGCATTAACAGCTTTAAATGTTTAAAAGATAGACTTTGGGGGGGGGGGGGATTCAGAATAAAAGAGAAATCATGTAATTCATACAAACAGCAAATAGTTGACTCGTTGGCTATGATAAACTTTTTATAAATATTTGTATTTCTATCACTAACCAAGCTGTGAGGATAATGGCATCTCCCTTATATTTAATGTATAGTGAATTTGAATTTGGGCATAAAGCTGATTTTTTTTTTTTAACTTCACAGGAAATTTAGTGCCGAAAGTAATAAAGTGATAGAGCAAGTTTACTTATGAGTTGTTCTCTAAGTTCTTATCATGGTGTTGGGGTGTTCTTTCTCTTACAGTGGACTTCTCATGCATTCAAATAATGAAGGACAGCCTGGCTGTCTTGGGGGCTGTTGTATTGTCCTGCTCTGTGCAGGCTCATTGTATGATGGTCATCATACAGAGAGACAGAAACAGCTCCTTGGGTAGCCGTGGAGATCATGTTTAACCACCATGAATTTTTCCTGGCCTCTCTTTCAAAGACTTCGCTGGCCTCCCTCCTCCTTGTGGGACTGGTTTCTTGGGAGCCTTCAGGATGCCATCTCCGTATCGAGTGGTTGTGCTGCTGATACTGCTCCCGTGGAATCGGTAGCCTGTCCTTTGCCGTGACCATTGACACTTGAGACTTCAGAGGCCTGCTTTGCCGGTCACGTAACACTGACAGGACCATGACAGATAGCATCTGTGGCTTCTGTGCGAGTGTCCCGGAGTAATTGTATAGGACAAAGCAACATGTCACCCTGGGCTATTAGCAGCAGCACCGGCCGTTTTACAAGTTGTGTCTAAGCCAAAGGAATTTAGTTATGTCCCACCTCAGGAACAGTCCCAAGCCATTGTATAATTTAGGCTCCAGTGTATTTCCTTCATTATCTCTATATCTTTATTTCTATTTTCAGATGTTGCTAATGACATTTTGTTTCTTGCCAAAATTATCCCACTCACTCACTAATTGGCCCCTTTCTTCACATCACTCTGCCATTGTTTGTCTTTTACCACAAAGACAAAAGTCAGATGGACTCCCCTCCCCCACTGCAGGAAGAACAATACAAATGACTTGGAAGACAACATATGATTTATTGGAGGGTTTTTTTTGTATAAATATTTTAAATTGGCCTAAAAATAGCTGCTGACAAATGTTCTAAATGTTAAAAAATGTGCTTTTTGTTATGATGCTTGTTTTTAATAAGTCTTCAATATTTATGAATCTCTGGTTTTCTTCTAAATATTGACATTTGTTACTCATTACCAGGAATACTGTATGTTTAGAAGTTGCCAAGTAAGAAAACTATAAAAATATCTGGAAGTTGGTCCTTGGCTCTCTCCAAACTGTAGATTGGGCCATTTGAATTGTAAACCCCGTGACTGACTACTTTCTGTCTTCAGGTCTTGTCTTCAGGTCCCATCTGCAGATGGATGTGGTCCTCAGTGTGTTCTGCTCTTCGGAACAACACAAATGGGTTTCTGTGCACATGGCAGCTTATTGTGCCTAGAAAGTGGGAAGCCGGTCTTTGTGCTCGCTAAACCATAGCGTTTCTATTGATTTCTCTATCTGTTGATTTCCTTTGTGTGCATGTTTGGGGGGGGGGGCAGGGGAGTCAGGGGACACTTGTGCAATGCATCGGGGTGTGGAGGTCAAAGGACACTTCCCAGGGAGACCTTAGCCTTTTACCTAGTGTGAGCCAGGACCTGGTTTTTACTGGTCACTGTTGCATGTACCAAACAGGCTGGCCCGTGGGCTTCTGGGGATTCTCCTGTGTCTGCCTCCGGTCTTACCGCAGGAGCGCTGGAATTACAGACATGGGCCACCACATCTGATGTATGGGGTTGGGGACCCAAACTAAGGCCCTTATGCTTGTTAAGCAAGCACCTACCCACTGAACCATCTCCCTGGCCAAACTGGAGAATTACTGAATTAGGTTTTAATCAATGCCTGTCGGGTCCCTTCTGCTTGGAGGCATGGTACTTCCTGAAGACCCAGCCTTCATTCATCAAGGCAGTGCCTGCCCTCTGGGAGCCTGTGCTCTCAAGTACACCCCTTAATCTTGGTTTTTGTGGTCCTTTCCCTCTCTGTAACCAATCTGTGAGATGTTGATAGCTGTTGGCGACAGGGAGGCAGTGGATTGACTGTCTGGGTATGAAGACAAATGGGAATTTGAGGTCCCATGGATCCTGTTCAGGAGGGATAGTTGTTTTAGGAAATTACAGATATAATATAAATTCTTTAAAAATTTTGACGGTAAAGGACTGTGAAGGAAAAAACAGCAGGATCAGAGTGTTTTACTCTTTGTATTTTTTAAGTATTATGCCTGTGTATGTTGGCTCAACTGGGGTAAAGGACTCGCTCGTTTGCGTGTGTTGTGTGTGTGCACACACATACGTTCTTGTGTGTGTGTCGTGAATGTGTGTGGGAGTGTTTATGCACGTATGTGCATAAGTGTCTGGAGGCCAGAGGACAACTTTGGGCCCTGTCTACTGTGTTTTTAAGACAGTCTCTTGCTGGCCTAGAGCTCACTGATTAGGTGGTTAGGCTGCCTGACCAGAGACGCCGGGGATCTTCCTGATTCCACCTCCCTAGCCCTGGGTTTAACAGGCTCCTGCCACTGTGTTTGGCTTTTTTTTTTTTCTTTTTAATGGGTTCTGGGGAGTGAACTCAGGTACTCATGGTTGCTTGGCAAGCATTTCACCAAAAAAAAAAGTCATTCCCCAAGTCTCCAAGACTCTGGTTTAGGAGCAAACAGCCCTAAAAGTTACAGTGACCCTCTAAAGCTGTTCAGAAACTAAATAAACATGGAAACTGTCTCCTCACGTACGTCTTAAATGCCGATGCTTGAATATTATAAAAAACGTCTAAGGCGTTGCAGTTTTATCTTCTCCTGAATTCGACTCCCAGCATTCTGTCGGCTCTCGTTCTCAGCCACGACGCCGGACCAGACTTCCGGATAAAGGTGGAGGTGTACAGCTGTGGTGCAGAGGACTCCAACTTCACCAACACCCCCAGAAAGCTGGCTAAAAAGTTGAAGACGTCCATCAGTAAAGCCGCCGGGAGGAAGATAAGCTCGGCGCTTCAGGAAGAGAACCCAGAGGCGTGCTTGCTCGTCAGCTCCGTCGCGTAAGCTTCCTAATGTAGCATGTGTGGTCTTTTCAGAGTATCGCCTTTAGACGTGTGTTTGCATTTTCAACGGTGCAATATCCTGAAACGGAAGGAAACCACGCTCGTGTGGTATTGACCCAGCTGAGATGCCCTTAGCCTCTTCCTTTGAAGGATGGAAGTCAGGTGACCTGCTCTGTAGTTGTTTGGAATTCCACATCTACCAGAAAGACGAAGTGTTTTTCTCAAAGGGGGCCTGTATGTGTCAAGTAGCTGCTTCCTGAAGGTCTGCTAAGTGGATTTCTATATGTGTGCCATTTTTTTTAATGTTTTATCCCTTTAACAAACTAATACAATATTATTATTACATTTAACAATGTGTTACTTACTTTTAAAAGTAAGTCCTTATGTAACCTCATAGTCTGTACTCAAATTGTACAGTCCTGAAGAAGTCCCTTTGAGTTGTGTTGGTTCACATCAGGAACAAATGAAGTCAGTAATGACACATTTGAGTGAGTCTAAATTTTAGGCTTATTTTAGTCCGTTACAATTCCATCCACTGGTTTTACTTGGCCTTATTTATGGAGGAGACCAGATCTTGTAGGGTGCCTGTATTTGTAATCTAGCTGACTAGCTCACTGTATCTCTGTGTTCTTGTTAAAACATTTCCCTGCCTCCCACGTTTCCTGCCCCCTTGTGATAGATCCGAGGGACTGGTTGGATCAGGTTCTCCTTAGGGCTCTGATGCTTTCTCTCTTTAGATGAACTTCGATTGTGTTTTCCCATCAGGAGGCCTTGCCCCATGTGTGAGTTCAGGAGTTTCCAGCCCGATGTGTCCACTATAAAGCTGGCTACCTGCCCTCTAGTCAATGCTTTTAGCAGCCATTGACCATGGCTCATGGTTTTGTTGGAGATTATAATGCCATGGCTCCCTACACATGGTCTGCATTTCTTCTTTTGAATGACTTCTTCGAGAGTTTCATGCATGTGTTTGATCGCACTGTTTGGTCCTCTGTCCTCTTCTCCAGCTCTCCCCAGATCCATCCCCCGCTTCCTACCCACCCAACTTTGTGTGTCCGCCCCTTCCCCAGACCCTTCAGGAGCGATCCCTGCTGCCCCGGTGTCCTTGGCTGTGTGGATCATGGTTGATTTACCAGGGAATACAGCCTTAGAGAATGCTGTCCTTCTCTTTGCCGGCAGCTAACAATCTCCAGTGGCTCCATGGCTAGTGGTGGGCTGTGTGTCCCACTTCGCTCTCCATGCTGGGATTTGGTCTGGCTTGGGCTTGCACAGTGGTTGTGCACCCTGTCACAACCACTGTGAGTCCATACGAGCGGCTGCCCTGCTGGGCCCCTGAGGTTTCCTCGTGGCCATCTGCCACCTCTGGCTCTTGGATGCTTTTCACCCTGTCTTCCACTGGTCCCTGAGCCTTGGGAGGGGGGAGATACAGTGTCTATGTTCCACTGCTCTGTGTTTCTCCCTAAGTCGGCACTCCTGCAGAGAAAGAGGGCCTATGCCTTCACTAGTTAGTTCTCCGGCTGCCACGGCAAGCAAGTCAGTGGAGAGGGAAGAGAAGAACAAGAGGACTCTTAGACTTCACCAAGTTCTAGATCTAAGTGTGGGCTGCTCACAAGCATGTGTTATTGGAGCTCTCGAGGTTTTGCACATTGGTGTTTTCTCGTGTCGTGTCATAGTTCGAATTCTCCGTCCTCTGTCACGGGAGGCCTTCAGAACGACCCATGCATCCTTTCACGGAGCTGAGCTTGGGAGGTGTCCTTGCTGCATGCTGCAGCTGGCTGTTCCTTGTTCATTGTGTTGTTTCCTGCTGAGCCTGGAACCAGCATTTCTGCCCAGAGCCCTGACTTCCCTGGTGCGATTTCTTTAAACATTGTGTTTTTCTCCACAGTTTTGTGTCTGTGTTTCATTGGGAAAGCGTTGACTCGGCCACATTCCTGGAATTTTTTTATGTGTGTGTGTGGCTAATAGAGCTGGCTCTTCAGCATGTCCAGAAGGGTCTCTAATTACAGACATAAGATATTCTAAGTGTTGATCCTGGAAGCCTCAGTCATCAAGATGTAGCTAAGAATTCTTCCCATGCCAGATGTCCTGATGGCTTTCTACTGTGTTGTTTTGATGTCTTTTGTTTGTTTGTTTTGTTTTTGTTTTTTTAAGACAGGTAGGCCTGGCTGTCCTGGAACTTGCTCTGCAGACCAGGCTGGCCTGGAACGCTGAGATCCACCTGCCTCTTCCTCCCGAGCGCTGGGATTAAAGGCGTGTGCCACCGCCATCGCCTAGCTTTTTTTGGATGGTTTTGATAGAGGCTGGAACTAAGAACTGTGCTGTATGCCGTGACTGACTGCACAAGTGCCTAATGGGTAACACTGTTAACACTAGGGATTTTTAGTATAATATTGGGTATATTTTTTATTAGAATTCATTCAGATTTACCAAAATGCCACATATAAGTCATTAAATTGCTTTTATGATCCATGAATAAATGCATCTTAATTTGAGGTCTGAAAAACAGTCCCCAAAAAATTCTCTCTAACACAGATGTTAAAACAGAGGTAGGGGGCCTTTGTTTTTCTTCCTTGAGATATGTATTTACATCAGGATCCTGTTGGAGGTTTGCTGGACTAGGTTTTAACTCCATCATAAGGTATTTGTAGTCATTACTTTTCTGTTGCTGTGCTAATACACTGTGCCTGAGGTGATTTGTAGAAGGAAGAGTTTATTTGGGCTTATGGTTCCATGGAGTTAGAGTTCATGATGGCAGAGCAAAGGCAGGCAGGCAGGATCAGGAAGCTGAGAGCTTACATCTTAAAGTGCAAGCCCGAAGCAGAGCAAGTATACTGGGAACTGCGCAAGGCTTTGAAACCTCAAAGCTCACCCCTGGTGACGTGACATGCTTCAACAAAGCCACACATCCTGAGCCTCCTCAAACAGACACACCAACTGAGGACAAATCATTCAAAGGCCGGAGACTGTGGGAGACATCTCATTCAGACCGCCACAGTAGTAGAAGCATTTCTTATTTATAGAGATTACGTTAATTCCACTTTCAGATCAGGATACCTTAGAATGGAAAGAGACCGTGGCGGTAATTACCTTGTTCAGTGGTTGCATGTCCAAAGAGCAACACTGCCTAAGAACTGGCAGAACCGCAAGGGTCTTCCAGCTGCACCTGCATGCTGCATTTCCCCTGGGCCCTTGTCTCCTCCTCTGGAAGGCAGAGGTGCTTAGCCCCGCCCCTAGTTCTCAGGAACATTTGGGGGGTTTCAGACATCCTGAAATTAAGTGACAATAATGAACAGAATTCTAAACACTTGAAATTTGATAATGAGTAACTTAATTTTTTTATTCTATCACTTATTGACCCAAGGCAGATTAATATACCCTTTGCCCTGCCCCACACAAAGAGAAAAATGATAATAATGCAATAATGTCTAATTCTATAGTATCATTATGAAATTCAATAAGCTGATTCTTGGACTTTGTACATGGTAGGTATTTAATAACTATACCTTACGTTATTGTTACTGTTTTTTTTTTTTCCAGGGTTTTGTTTTTTGTTTTTGTTTTTTTCTGAGTTCTTGCAGAAGCACTACAGTTAGAACCTTGACACGGGACCATACACATACAGTGTAGATGTGCTTTCATGTTCAGCGCCCTCTATAATTTTGTAGAAGATAATGTAGATGAGGCTGGACCCTCTGTTAGGCCTGCATTTCTCTGTGAAGCATGGCGGTTTTCCTCGTGGTCTCCTGTTTGTCAAATTGCTGCTCAGAGGGACAAGTGTCTTCCTCTTGATTCTTCTAGTCACATTTGGCTCCACGATTTGCCCCTGAATTCAAATGCTAATTTTTTATAGACATGTTTCAGGAAAGTTTGATTATTTTATACCACTAAAAATCTGTCAACAGATGTGATAATACCACTGATTGCATTTTACCCAGCCATGTTCTCTGAGTTCCAGCATTTTCTTGGCCTTCAGGTTTGAACAAAGAGTATGCTGGCTCACACACAGCCCACAACTCCTCTAAACATTCACTTTGGTACTTGGTAGGAGTTTGTGAATAGCATTGGTATTCAGAGAGCATAACAGAATATATTTTTGCTTTTCTAATACAGATCAAGTTCAGTGTTGAGACTCCCACTGCAGGGCTTATTTAGTCTTTAACCAAAATGAGTGCATATAAAATAGTATGTATCTAGGAGATGGTATGTGACCAAATATAGCTATTTTTTTTCTTGACAAGAATGCATTTTTTTCTGACAGCCATCTAAGTAGTCTTTATTTTTCATATTACTTGAACCCTCCCCCCAATATTATAGCAATCAGCCTACTTGATAGAAAAAAATGTAGCTGATTAAACTTTTGGGAACTCAGTATTAGGGTTGGCGCAAAGGAATGAGTGTAATGTTTTAGAAACAAAATGTTATCCTGACTAGAATGCTTTAAAAGTGAAGTCATTGTTGGTTTGGAAGATGCCCATGTAATTAGTCATGGGCTAAAAATGAAGCGACTTCAAATACCATCATAAAATGGTATTGTTGGGCTTCAAGAAGACAGTGAACATTTTTGGTAATTTTTAGTATGTTCCCTGATGTGACTCATTTTCTCTTTTTATCTGTGGGATTTAGGTTTGATGAAATCTCTTTAGCTAGATTTTGCCAGTTCCTCTAACAGCTGAATTAACTGTTTTATGCTTCTCGGTGACCAGGACAGTGTTCTTTGTTGTTGAAGCACACTTAAAACAAAAATTCCATCAAAACCTGTAGTATCATTTGTGATATTTTAATTGACTAAAAGACAAACTAAATTTAAAAAAAAAAAACAAAAAAAACAAGCTACTCAGGGGAAGAGATGGCTTCCTAGTTAAGAGCAGTGGTGCTCATTAGGGCCAACACGTGTCTGTGATACCAGTTCCACGTCATCTTCTGGCCGCTGAGGGTGCCGCACACACATGGTGCACAGATGTACCTGCAGGCAAAACACACACATATAAACTAAAGAGAAATACCCCCAAGAAGGCACCGTGCCGCCTCTTAAATCAGAATGCAGGTATAAACCAATGCTCCTAACCCATCCCCAGCATGAATGGGGCCTTTGCGGTTTGAAACAATGCTGTTAAAAGGTTGACGGTGTGAAAGCAAAGATGATTTCTAAATTTCACTGAGGAATCACTCAGCGTCCACATAGAACTGGCCTCGGAAAGGACCACGCAGCAGCTAAGTCCTGAGGGCCCTTGGGCTTCAGAGCTTGCCAGTCACTCTGGATTCTTGCATGTGGTCACTGTGTTTTTGTTTTCTTTAAAAAAGAGCCCTTTAATGCTAGCTGTCAATGAGACATAAAGACAGCCTGGCATAGTGGGACCCCCGTCCTTAGCTGCCAGCGAGTCGGTTACATTCTCTGAACTCCATGCGCTTCATTTGCAAAGGTGAGTCAAAAGTATCTACCCTGCTCACCCCGAGCCCAGAGATGCTGTCTCCCGGGGCCTTCAAGGAAAGGAAGTGGTCACAGTTCTGCCTGCCGTTCCTCCCAAGTAGGCATAGCCCTGAGATCTCTGCCAGCCATTGGTGTGCAGAGGTGGTTTTCAGCTGCCACCACTCAACCACCCCAACCATGTCATCGGGAAAGTGGCAGGAGCTTCAGGACTAGAACCTAGAGAATGTTGTCGTGTTCACCTGCTCTGGAGAGGATGCTGTGTGCGTCTGCGCGGATGTCTTCCTCCTGGGCTCTTGAGCTCCTCCCTGTGCTGTGTTCACGCGTCTGCTTAGGCTGCACCCCCAGCCTTCCTCCGAAGTCACTCGGTAGTTGACCAGTTAACTTCCCTGGCCGCATCATCTGTTGGCTGTATTCTAGCCTACCCATTTTAGAGGGGACTATTTATTAGCGCCTTTCTTTTTCATATTGTTCTTTTTAGATGTGCCCTTCCTAGGACCTGGAGGGTAGTGTTGTATGTATTTATCTGTTAGTACTTGGGGAAGGAGATTCTTGGGTTGGATCGTGTTTTAAAGCCTGTGCCGGTTAGTTTTGTTGTTGTTGTTGTTTGGTTTTTTTGTTTTGTTGTTGTTGTTTGGTTTTTTTGTTTTGTTGTTGTTGTTTTTCTTGTCAACTGGACACAAACTAGGGTCATCTAAGAAGAGTGAACCCCAGTTCATCAGATTGGCTTGTAAGCAAGTCTGTGGGGTGTTTTCTTGATTAATGATTAATGTGGGAGGACCCAGCCCAATGTGGGTGGTGCCACCCCTGGGCAAGTGGTCCTGGGGTATATAAGAAAGCAGGCTGAGTGAGCCATGTGGATTAGGCCAGTAAGTAGCCCCCTTCCCGAAGCCTCTCCTTCAGTTCCTGCCTCCAGGCTCCTACCGTGATATTTTTCATGACTGACCCTAGCTGTAAGATGAAATAAACCCTTTCCATCCCAAGTCCCCTTTCCCGTGGTGTCTGTCACGGCATCAGAGAACAACCTAACCAATACAAAGCCTAAGAAAAGAATTTAAGCCTGTCATTCAGTCTTTGTATAAATTTTTGCCTAATCTACCATTGCCCCGATGCTCCAAGTGAGCATACATGCATGGGAGCTCTCGGCACCAGGGGGCAGATCTCTAGTTCCTGTGGCCTCTCGCTTTACCTCCTAAAGGATTTTGCAGAATTTGCTTTCTTCCCTAACCCGGGAGATCTCTCCATTCCCCACTCAGAGCTGATCCTTATGTTCCAAATGCTGTGGGTACTCTTGACCATCACTGAACAAATGCTGTGGGTACTCTTGACCATCACTGAACTCGCATGCCCTCGCCCCGTCCGATCCACTGCCCACGTCACTTGCCTCTGTGTGTCTAGGGCTCATGTGCTTGAACACTAGTTCCCATTGGACCTGTCTTCTCAGTCAGTGACTGAGACGCTCCCTTCCCAATTCCTGCCTCCCTGGGCTGTTAGAAGTTTCCTATGTCCTGCCCAGTTCACAGTCACTCAGACCCCAATAAACACACAGAGGCTTATATTAATTACGAACTGTGTGGCCATTCGCTCGGGCTTATTACTGCCTGGCTCTTACACTTAAATTAACCAATAATTCTTATTTATGTTTAGCCACGTGGCTTGGTACCTTTTCTCAGTTCTGCCTTGTCACCTTGCTTCCTCTGTGTCTGGCTAGTGATTCCTGACTCAGCC
The DNA here is from genome assembly GCF_004664715.2 of Peromyscus leucopus. NCBI lineage: Eukaryota > Metazoa > Chordata > Mammalia > Rodentia > Cricetidae > Peromyscus > Peromyscus leucopus. The sequence continues at coordinate 27,547,536 of NC_051084.1, read as the reverse complement.
TTCCTCTTCCCAGAATTCTCCTCTTCTGCTTGTCCCGCCTATACTTCCTACCTGGCCACTGGCCAGTTAGCATTTTGTTCATCAACCGATTGGAGCAACCCATATTCACAGCATACAGAATAACATCCCACAGCACTTGGCCATCAGCTTTTTTTTTTTTTCATTTTATCATCTCCCAAATATATCAACATGCTGAAGGACCTCCTAACTCTTGGTCTAAGGAATCAGTTTCCATAGTCCGGTCTCACCTTCCTCTCCTCCCATTCTCTTGTGTCATTTAGTTGACTTTTAATCATATCTCTTCCATCCTGGCCCACGGGAAGTCCTGTGGAGATCAGCCAGGCACCCACACTCTTGTCATATCCGATGCTGGTGTAAGCCCAGCTGGCCACTGCCTGAGAAGTAGGCTTTGACCGTCTTCTTGGTTTTTCCTTTGTCTTAGTGTGTAGTTGGAAGATCTCTCCAGTCCCACCAGGCCCCCACACTCCCGTGGCCTGCTTATAAAATAATCACTCAGAAGCTTATGTTAATTATAACTGCTTGGCCATTAGCTCAGGCTTATTACTGACTAGCTCTTACACTTTTTTTTGACACACTTAAAACTTTTATTTATAATCTAGAATGATTGCATTATATAATTTTATTTTACAATACCATTCAGTTCTACATATCAGCCACAGGTTCCCCTATTCTCCCCCTCCCACACCCTCCCCTTACCCCCAGCCTACCCCCATTCCCACCTCCTCCAGGGCAAATCCTCCCCCGAGGACTGCAATCAACCTGGTAGACTCAGTCCAGGCAGGTCCAGTCCCCTCCTCCCAGACTGTAGCTCTTACACTTAAATTAACCCATAATTATCATTGGTTAGCCACGTGGCTTGGTACCTTTTCTCAGTTCTGCCTTGTCATCTTGCTTCCTCTGTGTATGGCTGGTGATTCCTGACTCAGCCTTCCTTTTACAAGAATTCTCCTCATCTGCTTGCCCCACCTATACTTCCTGCCTGGCTACTGGCCAATCAGCTTTTTATTTATCAACCAGTCAGAGCAACATACAGCATACAGAATGACATCCCACAGCATTAGTGACTGCCCCTTGCCTGCCTCCTTTGCTCATTGCTTGTCAACTCGGTCCAAAACGTTGTATTTGATCATCACCCTTTATTTGGTTTTCTAACTTTCATTAAATTTTATTTCTTACCTGAAATTCCCAAATGTGGATGTTTGGTGTCATCTGCCTCTAGACTCAACACCTGCCTGCCTGCCCAATAACGGGCACTTAAATTGAATTACTCCAAACTCGATTCCATATCCAGTCCTCCTCCAGTCTGCCCTGTTTCAGGTAATGATTCCCTTTTCCTGGTGGCTTGAACACAAAGCCTTGACGCGAGCTGTGTTCACGCCGACTCAGCTTGGAGAAGGCGTGAGGAATGTCACCTCCTTCTGCCCCGTCCCAGTTAATGCTTCTGTTTTCACTCTCATCCCTGAGGTCTGTCCTCCACACAACAGCTACAGGGACCACTGCATTCTGGTAGAACTCACGCCGTAGCAGTGGCCTCTATCTGAAACCCGCCAATCTCCAGGTGTCACTCGGAGAACAATTTGACATCTTTACGCTGTGCTCCGGTTTGGGCTGTGTGTAGCTTCTGCCCCTCGCTGGCCCACTGGACACTGGTGTTACTGCACTTCTCCCTCACTGCTGGGAATGTCTTTCTGGATGCTATGAATGTGTTGCTCTGATGGATTGATAAATAAAATGCTGATTGGCCAGTAGCCAGGCAGGAAGTATAGTATAGACGGGACAAGCAGAGAGGAGAATTCTGGGGAGTAGAAGGCTGAGTCAGGAGGTGCTGCCAGCAGCCGCCACCATAAGAAGCAAGATGTAAGGATAAGCCACAAGCCACGTGGCGAGGTATAGATTTATAGGAATGGGTTAATTTATGATGTAAGATCTAGCTAGCAAGAAGCCTGAGTCGTTAGGCCACATAGTTTTAATTAATATAAGCCTCTGTGTGTTTACTTGGGTCCAAGCGGCTGTAGGACTGGCGGGTGAGAGAGATTTGTCCTGACCAGGGGCCAGGTGGGACATAGGAAAAACGTCAGCTACACCTCACTACAGTCCAGCACCTCTTGGGTGTTTGAGCCACACCTGACCTGTGCTTCCATGGCCCTTCCTACTCTGGCCATGGCTCCTTGCTCCCATTCAGGTCTCTGCACATGCTTAGCTTATGCGTGAGGAGCCTCCGTCTCTGCTCACCTGAGGTAACCTCTTTTCACCTAGTCCTCCTCCTGTGCCTCAGTTCGCCTCACCTACCTGACACAATTACGTATTTTTTTTTTTTTTCAGTTTTCCCTTGCTTGCAAGAGAACACGCCTCCACCCTTCATTGCTTACTGTCGTAGCCTCGGTGACAAACTCAGACAGCTCTACCTCATTGACAGCAATCTTTTTCCAAGAGGCAGCACATTCGGCATTCCATCATTGATAGGAAGTCTGTTTCTTTTTCTTTCACAAGGGAAAATGATATTGCTTTATCAATTTAAAACACTTATAGTTTTCAAAAGATGTACTCGCATAAAACAAATGAGCATCCGGGGAGAATGCTTCATATATTATACCTTGTTACCACACAGCTGGCATCGTATTAACAGGCAGCTTTGTGTGCTCTTAGCTCTCTCCTTGTGATTGCGGTCTTTGGCTACTTTGATTCATTCTCCAGTCTTCTCCAGTACTTCCTTAATTTTGCAGGGGTCACGGGGGACTCACATAGATGTTAGGGGAAAGTAAGAGCTAATTAGGAAAGGCTCTGTGGAAACGTGCATAGTGTGAGTCAGTGCTAGCAGAAGGTAGCCCACATGGAGCAGAGGATAGCTCACACAGCATGAGAGGTTAGTGGCCTCAGCGGCCATATGATTCTCAGTGACCTTGTACAAAAATGTGCAAGTCTGACGTCCCCGCAGCTGCTCAGAATAGCTGAAATTGTGCTCATGCCTCACTCTGTTGAAAGGGTCGAGTTGAAATATGGAGATAAAGATAGGAGTTTTCCTACATAAACATTAACCGGTAGCACTGTGTGTTGGAAATTATTCTGATCAGTCAAAGTAAGGATTACACAGTGAAAAACCAAGAGGGGCTGGGGCAAAGGCTCAGCAGTTCTGAGCACTGGCTACTCTTCCAGAGGACCTGGGTTCAACGCCTAGTACCCACATGGCTGCTCACAACCGTCTGCAGCTCTAGCTCCAGGAGATCTGATGCCCTCTTCTGGCCTCCATGGGCACCAGGCACACACATGGTACACAGACATACATGCAGGCAAAACACTCCCCGCACGTGAAACTTAAAACATAATTTTTTTCAAAAGAAATTTCTCCGGATAACGTTCTCTGGAGCATCCTTTTATTTTAGAAGAGGTGCATACGTCCCTGTATGCTTGCTGTGTGAGCGTTTTATACTGTAGAGATTCCATAAATGAATGCCTACGTGCTTGCTAACTGTGTACATATTTTTATTATGGAGATCCCATTAAAGATTTAGTGGGAGGTAAGTTTGTAAAACATCATCTGGCACAGTGAATGAGAATTCCCATCAGACCTCTCTTTTCCCCGGAGGTGGCCTGTGTCTATGTGTGAACACGTGTACCTTTAACACACTCCTCCATGTTTGGAGAGAAAAATAATAAAACCATAGGAACTCATAAAATTAAGGTTACTAGCATAGAAAATACAGTTGTTATTTGTGAACAGTTTTTTTTTTGGGGGGGTCCTTTTTTGGGCATTGAACTTAGGCCTCACACACACTAGGTAAGTACTTTGCCACTAAGCTACACAACCGCAGCCCCAAATTCAATGTTTATAACCACTGACTGACCAAGATACAGATTTCATCTCCACAATGCCTAAGAATTCCAGCCAGTGTGCTATATATAGTGAGTAGTGAGACGTGACAGCCTCGGCTCCCCACACTGCGGGTAGGAACTCCAGACCTTTCAAGCCCACGACCAGAAGGCGATTGCGTTTGTCAGACAAAGCCATCAGGAAATACAGTGGTGGAGGCAGATGCTAACAGTGTACGCTCGCACAGGGAGCAGGGGCTGGCAAGGATGATGCTCCACTTTAATTTGTATTGAGGTGTTTTTAAGAGGAGATTAAAAGAGAGGGGCTCAGAGTCGTGGAAATGGAAAGGTCAGACAGCCAGAAGGAGAGTGCCGAGTGGGTCTGGGTGCAGCTCACCTGGTCTTACCAGCTGGGACATCAGCAAGTTAGGCTGTCCGAACAGACTGGGAGACGGGGACCCACCTGTCCTTAGCGGTGGGCTGAGACCAACGTGAAGTTCTTCATGCAGCCTTGAGTTTTCTCGGCCTTAGACCGTGAGCTCTTAGAATATTGGTGTTGAGTTCTACATAGGCCCAGGTTGAGGCCTAGTTCAGTGGAAGGCTCAGAGAAGCCTGGCTAGGGTTTGGTCAAGTTGGTCTCTGTCAGAGCTTACCCTGGGAAGTCCATGTAGTTCTGGGTCTCACTACCCTTCTCTCAACTTGCCATGATTTCCCCTGCCTCATAGACTTAAACGCACCCTTCCTCTAGGGCTCATGAAGCCTAGTGTCTTCTGAGCTCTACCTGCATTTCCAGCCTCAGGCTGCCCCATGAGTACCGGCCACATGTCTGCTTCCATTTCTGCTTTGTAGCTGTTTGCCCAGCTCTCCCTGCACAGGCCACGTCTCCTCAGAGTATCAAATCATCTGCTCAGCCAGATCTGGAGTGTCTATGTGTGTGCTCCAAACACTTGTCACAGTCAGAGGTCAATACTAAGTATCTTCCTTGATCACTCTTCACCTCATTTTGGGGTCTGTCCCTCAACCTGGAGCTCATCCATTCTGTTAGCACGGCTGACCATGACCTCTAGGGATCCACCCATCTCTACTACCCGGTGTTGAGGGTGCAGACATGTGCCCCTTGATTTTTACATGGGTCCTCACGCTGGCAAGCTAAATCATATACCTCCTGAGCCATCTCACCAGCCCTGAGATCTCTTTGTGACTGCCTTACGTGCCACTTCCTCAGAGACACTTTCTCTGACTTACCTTCCTAGCCTGGCACTTCTCACCCACTTTGTTCCTTTCGTAGGAAAGGCTTCATCACCACTAGAAGTTGCTGGTATTTCATATATTTGTGTTTGTTGCTATTTACTCCTTTTCCCTTCCTGCCCATAGCGGAATATAATGCTGGATCTTATTTACAACTGAATGCCCGTCACCTAGCACAAGACTTAGCACATTATAGGGATTATGTAAATGGGTTTCTAACAAAGGCAGACCCTTCATTGAAACATTGGTGTTACAAAAAGCTTACAGATTTTATTGCCAAAATATAAAGCCATAAAGATGCTAAATTGGTTAGTAACGTGTACGGACTCTAAATCTGTCATCCATGATACAAATTTGAGGATGGGGAGACCCTGAGATAGGTTTCACTATGGAGTCCAGGACCACAATCTTTGGGCTCTGCCTCCAAAGTGCTGGTATGATAGGGCGTGACACCATGTGTGTCTTGTGTAACTAAACTTTTTTCGTTTTTTATTATGGCAGAATGTATGTGACTTCAAGGGACTGTTTTTTAACAGTTTTTAAGAACACAGTTCAGAAGTATAAAGTATGTTTGCTTTGCTGTCCCGAACGACCATCCCCGCCACCTGTCTCTACAACTTTCTCATCTTCCTGAGCTGAAATTCTGCACCCATTCAGCACTGACCACCACTACCCCCCCCCCTTTGCCTACTCACAGCCACTGTTCTACTTCCTAAGGATTTGACTGCTTCAGGTGCTTGGTGTGAGAGAAATTGTGGAGATTTGTCCTTCTGTGGCAGAAATACTTCATTTAACATAGTGTTTTCAGGGGTCATCCATGTTGTATGTAGGATGTGTCAGAGTTCGCTTCCTTTAGAAGGGTGGATAATCCTTTGCAGTGTGTGGATAGGTGATTGGTAGATAGATTGATAGGTAAGTAGGTAGGTAGGTAGGTAGGTAGGTAGATGACATTTATCCATTTCTAGATGGAAATCGGCCAGCGGTGTAGATAGAGAACACGCAGAAGAAGGCGAAGGTGGGGACTAGAGTTTGAGCTCTCTTGGTTCTGGGACAAGAGAAGACATGTGTCTCCTGCAGTGTCTCCAGCCAAAAAGCAAGGTCCACTAGTAGCCACTCTGCCTCTCTGAGCTAGCAGGTGTTCACCCCAGCCTTTGACTCCTCAGTCTTATTGATAGAGACTTAATAAACCTACCAGAGCCCGAAGCTCTACCAGGCTGTGGCCTGGGAGTCTGACAGGGGCTGCTGAGGGGCCATGGGTGGCAGATGATAATTAGAATATCAGTAGATTCTAATGTGCAGCCACAAAGCCAACAGAAAAACATCAGATGGACACTTGTTTTTTTTTTTTGTTTTGTTTTTTCAGCCTCTCAGGTCCTGTAAATAATGCCTCTGTGAACATAGTGCTCGTATGTTTATTTCCATCCTTGTTGTCCATTCTTGTGGGTATGTATTCAGAAGCAGAACTGCCGGATCACCCTGTGATGGCCTCCTTTTTTAGTTTTTGGAGGAATCACTGCCCTCTTCTCCCCAGCAGCTGCTTGCTGCCTCATGCCCCCCCAACCCCCCGGCAGTCCTACAAGGTTCCAGATCCTCCTTCGCCCAGCCAGCGTCCCTTATTCCTTATGGTCTGTGCCCACCACCCCAGATTTGTTTCCACTGGTGGCCATTTTTCCTAGCGGTAGACATTCGACGGCACCTTTTTGTGGTTGGTTTACACTAGAAATGTTCAAGATGTTTCCGCTGCTGTCTGGGGCCCCTTGTGTGTTTTTAGAGAAATGTCGTCTGAGTCATTTGTCCTTTTTTTTAAAAAAAACAGGTTGTTTGTTATTTTTATTTTGTTGGACATTTGAATCGTTGACATCATAGATATTGCACGTAAGAATGTTTAAAGATGCCTTCTATCTCGTTCTCAGAGGCGCGAAGTACCATCTGCTAGCTCATACCACCCTGACCTTGGAAAGTGCCGGGGACTGCTTCAAGACCCATAATCTGTCTATTAACGGCGATGGTGAGTGCTCTGTGTGTTATTTATTGTGTGTATCAGGTCTGTGCATGAGGTGACGGTAACTTCTAATTTTAGCATGCTCCCCTGGAGGGGATATTGACTTTAAAAATATACACATGGACAACTCTGGTTTGTTTTTTTGTTTGTTTGTTTGTTTTTTTCCAGCTTGTTTCTCTCTTCCTCAGAGGAGAAAATAAAGGGTTTCTGTTGCTGTTGTTTTGCTAACCCTGACTTACAGTAGAAAGAACTGAAGTATTCCATGTCCTTCTCTGTGGCTCAAAGTTGATGATAGTCCACTCTGCTAGCTGACAGTCGGATGTGTCTGGACTCAAAGTTAACGATCAGGACAAGCCACCCCTTCTGTTGGTAGAAAATAGAGGCTATCAAGGAAGCAGGGTGATGTTCATTTTTAACTCCTCTCTAAATAATAATGCTAATTTCATTTTTTTTTTTTTCTGAAGGGAATCTCTGGGCACGTGTCTAAGAACCATAGGCAGTAGGGATGGTCTGTGAGCACACTGCCAGCTTATACCTCCGATGAGAAACACAGAGCAGTGTTGGGCAAGGAGCTCAGTGGGAGGAACCGAGTTGCACACTCGTTCATTTTCTAGGGGGAAGGGTATGAAAGTGTGCATATGGCTACCACTTCCTTCATGCGAACTGCTGTAAAGATCAGAGGCCCCAGTGCTAATGGGACGGGTGATTTCATGGTGACTTTTTAAAGTTATAGTAAAATTTACTCAAAACAGAGGGAAGGTGATGGGCCGTAAAACACGTAATTGAACCATTTTAAGGAGAACCTCTCCGCACCCATTCTCACTGATACCACGTCCCCTAGGAACTCTGGGTGTGGATGTCCCAACTTGGGTTGCCTTTCTCTCCCTGCTGGTTTTTCATGACTCTGCCGTCCGTATGTCCTTCCCAGACGCTGGGATTTGGACCGTGTGTGTGGACGGAGGTGTTCAGCCCTCTGAGTGGCAGGTATCTGCTCCTCCTCAGGGTGCGCTGCTGCACTGCTTACACCAAGTTGTCTTAACATGGCTGCTGGCTCTGCTTTCCTGTGTCCTGGGTCATTTCCCAAAAACTGTTTTCATAGGTCCACGTGGACTCGGTCTGAATGTGAGTTTTATGAACATGGAATCCCCGCAGTATTGTCTGCCCCTAATCTATTTCTTATCCTGACTTCTTTCCGTCTTCTCTGTTTTAATGCTCATTCCTGAAAAGAGGCCCGTCAGCTTTTCTCACTAGCATGCTCATATTTGTTAGAAATGACAGTAGATATTTACACAGTCGATGTGACAGGAGTCGTGAACAAATCAAGTTGTGCATTCCAGTTTTCGTGGCTACTCGATTTGCATTGTCTGATTTCAGCCTTTGTTATCTGACGCACATAATTTTTAAATTTATTTTTACACACACACACACACACACACACACACACACACACACTTACATTACAGGCCTGCCTCTTAAACAAGGGGTAATTACTTTTATCATTCAAATTTTCCTCTCTTGGTAAAATTACACATTATGTTGTAATATCTTAGAAATTACCCTTAAATTGTAATCACCAAAGTAAACAGTAAGAGCTTGTTTTCTCTTTTCCCCAGACAGTGTAAAAACTTTAGAACAGTTAGACTCCATTCCCTTAATCAGTGAATTCTCGTTGAAGAGTATAATTCTGTTTGTTTTTAAATTTCACAGGATACTCTGGGCTTTGACCATTGACCTCATCTTACCCCATGTTCTAAGTGTCCATGGGGATTACTTGACTTTCATATCTTGAATTTGGGATTACTTTCTTCCTTTCTTAAGACACAGTCCTTAGAGTTTCTTTTAGGAAGTTTTTTTTTTGGGGGGGGAGGTGGCGGCTGGGATTTTGACTTCACTTTTGAAAGCCATTTTTTATGGGAAGTAGTTGGCACTTTCCTTTCCTGTTCATCCTGTCCTCGTGTGCCCCTTGGTTAGAAAGGAATGATGAAGTATTTTGACAAATGTTTTCGGCACAAGGATTGGAAGTGGCCTTGAGATATGGACAGAGTGGACTGTGGGAGTGAGGCTGCCCTGAGGTGTGATCAGAGAGACAGCTGGCATGTGCCAGGGCACCCATAGGATACACACAAAGACTCTGCCTAAGGCAGGTGGTATTTTTAAGTGGAGAAATTGGTGCTCAGATGTTGAGTGTCCTGGAGACCCTCTTTCTTATCAGAAGCATAGAGAAGCTGTGATTGTTATTCCTCAGTAGTCTGGAGCTGTAGAAGCCTAGAAAAGAAGTAGCAGGTGATGGTAGAGTAGGTGGAGCTGGGGACCAACATCTGCATCCAAGGATGCTGTAGGAAGAGATTCTGCCTTCAGCACCCCCGCCCCCTTGAGGATACTGCAGGAAGGGATTCTGCATCCAGCATCCCCCCTCAAGGATGCTGCAGCAAAGTATTCTGCATCCAGTGTGCCCTCTCAAGGATGCTGCAGGAAGGGATTCTGCATCCAGCATCCCCTCTCAAGGATGCTGAAGGAAGGAGTTTTTGCTCCCTTACATGAAATCTGAGCTCATTTTATGAGATGCACATTATGAGATGTGGTGTGTTAGGTTCAAATACATTATTGATTGCACAAACTTTATGGACTTGTCTTAGAATCCAATCATTTATAATTCTGTGTCTTGAGGAATTACATTCTAACTTAAAAAATAAGCAACTTACAGATATTTACAGCATAAGCCATTCATAAATTTGAAATTCCTGTATAAAAGAAATTTATGTGTTACTCAGACACTTGGCTGTGTAGAGTTTTTATTTTGTTTACTGCTTATTTTAGAAAAGGTGACTCCCACTTACTGCTTTGTGTCTGTACTTTGAAAATCACTGTGTGTTTTGTGTAGATGTGTGTATCCTACCAGGTCGCCTTTGCTAAGGCCTTAATAAAAACAGATTGGATTAGTCCCAGAAGGTGTGTTGTGTGGTAGTCTATAATAGGCTGATGCGTGGGGGAAGTTGTTAAAGCATTTACGTTTTAGTTGATGCTCTTTATTTAGGCTGGTTTCCCGCCTTGACTGATAACTAAACTTCAGCTACCGTCTATCTTAGTATATGCTCAGTGTCCCGGTCAGTTTCTGATACCATCTTGACAGACCTAGGAAGAGAGAGAGAACCTCCCTGAAGAATCGCCTCCATCAGATTGGCCTGTGAGCATGTTTGTAGCCCATTTTCTTGATTGCTATTTGACATATCAAGGTCTGGCCCACTGTGGGCGGCACCAACCCTAGGCAGGTGGGGCGGGGCTCTATAAGAAACCTAGCTGAGCAAAAGCCAGAGAGCAAGCTGAGAAGCAGCCTCCCTCCAGGTCCCTGCCTTGCGTTCCCCTCCCCTGGCCTCCCTCAATGAGGGACTGTCACCTGGAAGTGGACACTGAAATGAGCCTTTCCTCTCTGAATTGCTTTTGGTCATGGTGTTTATCATAGCAGCAGAAAGCAAACCAGGACACTAAGTAACTGTATGTTTACCCAAACCAGTATTTTTTCAGTGTTCCTAAGGCTTTAAGTAAATCGTAGTTGGAGCCAACAGCCAGCTATCAGAATGCAGTGAACATTCTAAAATCCTTTTCCAGGCGGGACAGCCTGAGGTGAGGGCATGTACCAGATATTTGTTTACACCCGATGCACAGAATAAATTACCCAGCGCTTTCCTTCCATATGGGGAGGAGGGATAGATGCCTACTGCTGCGCTGCATCCTACGTCGAAAGAATGCCATGGTGTGCTTCCTTTTCTTCTTTTTTGAAAGAACTTTAAAAAATAATCTCAAACTTAGAAGAAACTTGCAAGTTCATGGCCAAGATCTTCTCCCCAACACAAACACATGACACCATGTTGCTTCCAGCATGCTTCACAAACCCCAAGAATCTTAACATGTATTGAGTACTGCTGAGCCATTTGGCTGCCTACCACCACCACCACTACCACCACCACCACCACCACCACCCCCGCGCCGCCCCCAGCACCTGCCTCGGCAAGTGAGGCCCTTCCTAATGTGCAGACTCCATGCTTCTTGCCCTGCTCCAGTGACGTTCTGATAAAAGGATGCAGCGCCTCGGCACCAGTTCCTAAGTCTCCCTTCCGACTCTCACAACCTTGGCATTTTTTAGAGCGATCCGCTGGTTATTAAGTAGGCGGCCCTTGTCTGTGTTTGCAGGATGTTGGCTCCTTCTGTGACTTGAGTATCTCCTCCTAGCCTTGCTTTCTGCCTGTACGAGGCGGGTGCCTTTCCTGTCAATCAGAGCATCCAATGCACCAGAGTCCTTGTTCCCTTTGAAGTTGCATTTGTTGCAGACGTAGCCACAGGGAGCCACCCAAGAGGCTTTGTGTTATTTTAAGGCCTTTCTTGGAGCACTTTCTTGCCCCCTGGAATACCGAAACATTCCAGCCCATCATGCTCTTTCCAACCTGCTCCGTCCGTGATGGGGAACCTTGGTTTCTGCTCCCTGTCACTTAGTGTTCCCAAACTGTCTGTCACTACTTCATGGTGTCTTTCCAGTGCTCTCAGGGGCTGGGCCGCCCATGGAACGTGGTCACTCTCTTTATTCGGCTTGGTTGTGACTCCTAACATCTGGCCCCCTCCATGGCCTCACCTTAGGCATATGCACCCTTCTCATTCTGCTTCTTCTCGGCTAGACAGACCCATCTAAGCTCTGTCTTGGTGTGGACGCCCATTGGCCAGCTCTGATGCCTTATGCTGGCCGTCCTCCTCTCCCTCCTCCTCCTCTCCCTCCTTCTTTCCCCACTCCTCCAGTCCCTCTTCACCCTGCTTGATGCCCCGTCACCCAGGGCAGACCTCACGGTCCCCACCCTGCTCTCGCTCGCAGGCTCACACTAGAGATGACTTCTCATGGCTTCTGATTACTTATTCAATAGGGGAAGGGAAAGAAGTAGGGTTGAAGTGTCTTAACTTGGGTGAAATAATGTTCCATTTGGAGGCATAACCTTGCTAATTTTAATGAAAATTAGAGTAAGAAGTAAAGTTCGGTGAACACCAATCACTTTATTAGACTATTGTCTAAAAAAAAAAAAATCCCCTGAACAATTACTTTTGAATCAAAAGACTAAGGGCCACTCTTCTTCAGTTGACCCCACCGTGGGTCTGGGCCCGCCCTGACTTCTCCACACACTCATCTATCCTTTAGGGTGCTGTCAGAATTCAGGTAGATGAGCCTATATGTAAAAATTAACTTTGAAATAATGTTATTGTAGAAAGGGGGAAAAAACATAAAAAGAAAAATTCTGGAACGTGTAACAACCTTAAACGTGTATTTATACCTGGTTTTTCCCCTCCCTCTCTTCTTTACACAGAGGAGTGTTCCTTTTGGCTCCCGCTGTACGGCAACGTGTGCTGCCGGTTAGTGGCCCAGCCAGCTTGTATGGCTGAAGATGCGTTTGCAGGATTCCTTAATGAGCAGGTAGAGGACTTCATAGATCTGTGGAGGGCCAGTCGGACTCCTGGGACACAGGCATTCACTCCAGTGGCCTTGCTGGAAGTGTTAGCTTTTTTAATATTACTGGACATGAGCTGTGGAAGGTGTGGGGTGTGGAGAGCGGCCACAGGGGTCGGCCTGCTGCAGTCTGGCCGACTCTGGGGATGCTTCTCCTGTCCCCTCTGGTGCCCCATCCCACGGGCACAGGCACAGGACCGTGGCAACGGTTGTCTTGTGGAAACTGACTCCGGCTGCCCAGCACCTTTCACATAAAGGCCCTTCTGGCAGACAGAGTTTGGCACAGTTTGGGCCTCAGGGCTTCCAAAGCTGCCTCTGTGCCACCTACTCCTGATTTATTTATAGCCATAGTTATTTATATTCAGTAAATAATTAATTGTGGGCTTCAATGAATCAATAGCTTTTTTTCTAAAAGACTCCATTAGGAGGAAAGAAAAATTTGCATTCTTGCTAGGTAGTCAACATTTTCTAGTGTTCTGAAAGAGGTGGAGGGAAATTATTTTCAGTGTAGAGAGAGTTATTTTTATAATTTCCCTGAGTCCTTTGATGAATTGCAATGTAATTCTAAGCACTAGATTTTAATAGACCAGCTTTCCCAAATCTGTGTTGATTTATGATTTTGTGTGTGTAAAATTGTGTGGTAATAATTACCTTCATTTTGCTTAATGCTTCTGAGAATTCCAGACTTCCCTGCCCTTGGATTTGGGGGTACTCCGACTTACTGTGCAGCCAATGAATGGCTAATTCTGTCACATTTGAGAAGTTCTAAGCCTCGGCTGCTTGTGTAAATACCGAGCTGGGTTTAGAGTTAAGGTGGTAGTGATTTAGATGGATGGTTTCTTGACTTTTTTTTTTTTTCCTCCAGCAAACAGTCAACGGTCTGGTTGGCTGGAGGAGGCTGTACTGTGCTCTGAGGGGGGGCAAACTCCACTGTTTTTATGGACCAGAAGAAATTGAAGCTAACGTGGAACCAACTCTGGTGGTTTCCATTGACAAGGTGAGTGGCCTGATCTTCTGCGGTAAGCACCACACCACTGAGCCATAGCCCCAGACGGCTGAGATGCTGAGTTACCAAGGGCACGTCAGTTCATGACGTTTATGTTCGTGTATGTTCTTGACACCCTTGAAGTCATAGAGAATAGGAGGAAAGGATTGTGGGCATAGGTTATTAACTGAATGTTCCGTCTTTGCGTGGTAGGGGTTATTGATGAGACGGAACACTGTCTAGTCCCTAAGAACATATAATGATGGAAGTGCATGCTAGCCAGAGGCGTGCTAGCAGGAAGTGTGTGCTAGCAGACCGCTTTTACAGCCCAGAGTATGACCCCACATTGATAAGATATTTGTGGGAGCTGGAGACTTGGCTCATTGGTTGGGATGGCTTTCTGCCCTTGCAGAGGGTCCGAGTTCAGTTCCCAGCACCCACATCACCCAGCTCACCAACCACCTGAAACTTCCGCTCCAGGGGAATCTGATACCCTCTTCTGGCCTCTGGGGGCACATGCATACATATGACAGACACACAGAGACAAATGAATAAAAATAAACTTTGAAAGTCCTTTTTGGAAGATACGTGTTTCATGAATTTCAGAGATGATATTTAAACGTATATCATCAGCCCAGGTTATGGCGACATTCTTTCTAGTGAATATTCAAATGAGTCCATAAAAAAAGACCTTCTCATTTCTGGTTTCTCATGGGATGAAGGGACAGTTGTCCAGACCTCTGCCAGCGCAGGAAAGACTGGCAGTGTGCATTTTGAATATGTGAGGGTGTATGCTGTAATTTGACCTTTCCACCCGAGAGTCCGCCAGGGGTCTTTATCCAGACCAGCAAAGCAGTGTGGCGACCCAGTTACACATTCCTCGTCTAAAATTCCGCAGGGAAGTAAGTGAGCCCAGGATAGACCAAGTGTCTTTTATGACAGCCTTCACTTCACCTCTCCTGCCAAGTGTCGTGTTTATTGTGTGTCCCCCAGCCCCTGACTGTCCCCTTCCCTAGAATACTTTCAGTGACGTTTCGGGAACCAAATCCTAATTGTTGGATCCATTTTCCATGCTTCCCTGTAGAGAGGTGTAGCTGGACTGTGTGATTGACTGGGAACTATCCCATCCCTCAGCTGTGCGTGTTCTGCTCTAAAGAGGATCAAAGTCTCCTGTGATTTCACATAATAGTCATATTCTTGAAAGCATGGGAACCATTTTTTTTTCTGATCTGTGTAGACTTTAGTTCTGTTATCTTTTCCAGAAGTATTCTTGTGTATCCCATTTTGGGAAATTTTTGCTTTTTACCCAAAGGAAATTCTGTAGCAGCACTTTTTATCACATAGTTAAGTCCACTTAATTTAATGTTTTTTATTTGCAAGTTCTCCATAATAAAGTTTTAACTTAAAAAGTAAAGTTTAGGGTTATTCTTCAGAAAATATAAATAAGTAATTCCTCGATATTAAAACATAATGAATTTCTTGGTTTAGAAAGTTGGGTTTATGGCATATATAATTTTATTAATGAAAAATTCACATGCGTTTTCATTATTTGCCAACTTTGTGTTTTGTTCTTGTGGTGTTCTCCTCGGGCTCTTAGTACTTTGAACGGTTCACAAAAGGTTGAAACAGAATGCTAACCACCTGTACCGCGGACCAGCCAGGACTCGCTCCCCTCTACACTTCGGGTTCCCTGCTATTGTTAATGGACTTTCTCCTATGGATTGTTTTGTTTTCTGCATCATTTGAAGATCAGTCTCAAACAGTGTCTTTCTCCTAACATCGAGGGTACTTTTGTGTATAACCATAACAATGTCTCTTACAGGAAGTTTACTTCTGACACTGTATTTCTATAGACAGAGCAGGTTGCCCAGTGTACCCAACACATCTAATTTTCATTGATTTATTTCTTTGATCCAAGATCCCTGGGCACCAGAGTCCTTTATCTAATTATGTCCTATTCTGCCTTCGTTTTTCTTTGGTGACACTGGCGTGTTGTTAGGTCCAGGTCATATTTGGGAGGGAGGTGTATGCGACTAATTGGTTTGTTACATTCAGATTAAGTAATTTCGACTAGAGATATACTGCCTATGATTATGTGTTTAAGTTGGTTTGCATTCAATAGCTGTGTGGTAAAAATGGAATTCTGCCAAAATTTCCTTTTGTTTTGTACCATAGAATGTGGAGTCATAAACTAAGATAAAATGTAGTCTAAACAAATGGTAGATTTTAGATTTTATTTACTGTGTGTGTGTGTGCACGCGCGCGCGCTCACAGAAGAGTATACCCCTGTGCAGTCATGGTATCTAGAAGGCACCTGATCCTTTGGGGCTAGAGTTCCAGGCATTTAGGGGACACCCAGCTGTGAAGTGGGTTGGGCTCTTACACTCATGGTTGTGTGGTAGGCACCCTCCTGATGCTGGCCCATCCCCCTGCCCCTGCAAATGACATTTTAAAACTCACTGGCTTTATTCAAGAAAGGGTTTTGGGTCAGCTCACCTTAGCACTCTGGCAGGGCCGGCTACCTCCTCTTGCGGATGTACTCTTTCTGTTTGACAGACAAAGAAGTGGACATCACCCTTGTGTTGAACTTGCCGAACTAGTAAGGAATATTAGGCGACTTACTCTTTTCTGAGAAGGTAGAAAAAAAAATGAAATCCATGAGCTGGGTTTATTTATTTATCTTATTTCTTGGTAGACAACACTGCTCAATAGGTTTGAAAGGCAGAACTAGACTTTTCCCGTCCCCATACCCTTTCTGAATGGGATTTCAAAGTGACATGGGACAGAAGGAATCCAAGCTGGAAGCAGCAGGCGAAAGTGCGAGCCTGTGCCCGGTCTTTCCCATCTGAATTCGGGAGGGCTTTGTGCGGAAACGCAGGTCCGCACAGTCATTGCGTCTACACTTCCTGTCTGAGGGTGAAGATGTCATTCGGGAAGAGCGGCGGCAGGCTCCGCCTCCCGACAGAGCGCCCCTCTTCCCAGCTGATGGGTCAGATAGCCCAGGTGGCTGACGATGCCGTCGTCCACCAGTAACAAGTGACCCGGGTGCCAGGAATCTTCAAGCCTGGCAAGGTCCCTGCTTCTGCACAGCTCGCCATTGTACGTTCTTGGGGACATTATTTACCCAAGAATTTATGTAGGTTTGCCCTTAGACCTGGAGGAGACACAGGTGACATTTGACAACCTCTACACGCTGGAAAGCGCTTTATTAACCAAAGCTTTACCCGTTACCCCTAGGGTGGGAAAGAGGTTTAAGTCTTTGAGGTCAGCAGTCTGTTTTAAGTCCTAGATATCAGCCATTTCAGTACGTTCCCACTGGAACGTCAGTCTCAGAAGTGTTCTCGGGGGGCGCTTCCCTCTGCAGCCCTTCCCCTCCCTCTCTTGAGCCCTCCCATTCACCTCAAAACTTCCCACTCAGAGTCAGGGTCTCTGGTGTTCAGACCTGTCCTGCTGTCCCAGGCACATTGCCACTCCCTAAAACATGATAGTTATGTCATGGTTTATGCAGTTTTTCTCAATTCAGAAAGCGATTCAGATGCGCAGAGAAGTTGGAAGAAACATTAGCGTGACCAGCCTCGCGCCCGGAGCACAGATTTGACAGAACCATGGCGTTTGTGCTGTCTCCTCACTGGCGTCATACCTTGGCTGACGTGTTTAAACACAAGGCGGACACTTCTCCCTCCCTGCAGAACAGGCGACTTCTAAGACTCCTCTTGCATGCCTGTGTAACCATGCTGGTGTTGTAGCTAGCTGGGAAATGTGGCAGTGTGGTCCAACATAGAGTCCATCTTTAAACTTACCCGGTGTTGTCTACAATGACTGCTGAGCTCGTGTTTTCAATGCAGGACTGTATCTCGGTTGGCTTTCTTTCCCAGACAAGGAGCAACTGCCTCACTGGAACCATGCTGGCCCGGGGACTGTGTTGTGGTTTATATGGACGGTTTTCTCCAGCCCCTGCCTCATTCTCTCTCATTATGTGATAAACTCGTACATTTTTGTATCTGTCTATTTACTTGGCTTTAAAAGACATAGTAGATTTCTTTTGATTACCTTTTCTCATGATGTTCAAAAAACAGTTTTGTTTAAGGCCGCTCTAAAGGTGACGTGAGCAGCCAAGTTTTGTGGCCGCTGCGGCACGTCCATTCCAGTTCTCCGCTTGGCTTGCAGGGTCTGCTCTCTGACTGTAATTCTTGTCCTTCTAAATAGCATTTCCTGTAAGGCCAAGTCGGTTCATTAATTTTCATAGGGAGCCATCTGTGGAAGCAGTCACATTAAGGGAAGAAAAGCCTAAAAGCTATTCCCCACCCCCTTTCAATCCAAATTTGAAAGGGTGATTTACTTCAAAGTGATTGCTTCGACTTCAGAAACTTCGCTCTGAATGTTGTGGAGCAAGACACTCAATGACGAGTACACAGCAACAGTCCCCTGTACACTGTGGAAAGTGCTTGATTAGCTGAGGCTTTATCCGTGGCTGGTGGGGTGGGAAAGAAACAGGAGCCTTTGAGATCAGCAGTCTGTTTTGATTTAAATACTATACATCCGTCATTTCAATAATGTATCTATGCTGAACCAATCAATAACTCTACTTGGTGTGATAGGTTATATTGAATTGTCTTGAAGATGCTTTTAACTATTGTGTTTATCAAGAGCTTTAGAGAGCCCAGTTACCACAGATTGCATGGCATGTTTTCCTGTTTGTGCTAGTCACTTTAATATCTGAACCCTTTCAGCTACTTATGTGTCCTTTATTAAATCTAGCCAAAAACAACTGTTTATTTAGTAGCCTTTACCTTAAGGTGTTTATATCTGACGCTGTTGACAAAAATTGAAAGTAACTATTTCAGACTGGTATTGGCCATGCCTGATGCTTGGCTTAATCATTGACTGTGCTTCACCCGGTTTAGATGCCCCATTTATGCCTGTGGATGTGTGCTTGCCTCATCACCAGACCTCTGTGGATGCCAGTGTTGGGTTTAAACACCACTGTCCTCATCCCCAATCAACCTGACTTGAGACCTGGCATTTTTCAGACCTCACTTGTCTTTATGACGTATTGCGAGGAAGGAATGAAATGTTGCCTGTGGCACTAAGAGAATTTTTACAACATAATTTAGTTTTAAATTTTTCAAGACAATCAATACAGACTCGTGTAATCGAGCCCCTTGGAACCATTCTGTTTAGTCAGCCTTTCCAGAACTCAAAGCAGTGGCCCACTGAAGTTCTGAATATGCATCTATGGTGCACATACTTTAATTTTTAATTTTCCAAACTCTGCAGAATGAAACACATCCATTTGCCGAATTTCATTTCTTTGAGTACCCTTTGGGTTACTTCTTCTTGCCAGTAGCGGAGTTTGACTATACAAAGAACAAGTAGGACATTTCCTTATAATTTCCTTGGCTTGTTGCGAAGTGATAGAAAAAATCTTTTTTTCAAACCTTTGCTATTATCTTAGTGTTTCTTATGAAATTTGGGGGCTTCTAGCACATTTCCTACCAATAGCTGATCAATTTCATCATTAGCTTGTGCTAGATAGGGCCTGGTAGACCCATATGGGACCTGATATGTGTTGTATACAAGGGATGATTTCTATTTTTAATTGCAATTGAATAAATAACAAAGTTAATTCTGAATCATCTGGAATAAGTTCAGTGGTTTCAGTATGTAAAACAACTCTTTCTGCATATTGAGTCAGTAACTATATTAAGAGGTTCTGAAAAATCTAATAATACCATGAGAATAGCATATAATTCTGATTTTTGAAGAGAATCATGAGGGCTTTGAGCCACTTTACTTACTTTTCCTGACTTATAACTTGCCTTTCCTGATTTATTTGCATCAGTATAGCATATAGGAGCTCTAGAAATATGTGTTCCTTGTACAATGTGGGGAAGAATCCAATTAGTCCTTTTTATAAACTGAAGTCACTTGCTTTTGGGATATTTGTTGCTAATCTCTCCAAAGAAATTACTTCAAACTCTGCCAATGTTCATTTTATACCCATAATGAAGCAATTTCAGGATTAGTAAAAGGTACTACAATTTTTGTTGGGTCCATTTCTGATAATTGACAAAGTCTCAATTTTTCTTTCAGAATTAATTCGGAAACCTTTTCTACATAGGTATTTAATTTTTCAATCGGTTTGTGTGGTAAAAATATCCATTCTAAGATATTATCTTCTCTGCATAAGAATTCCTGAAGGAGAATGTGTAGAAGGTAGTATGACCAGGATACAATCCAGTTCTGGATCCAAGTGACATGTGTTCCTGTAATTTCTCTTCTACCAAAGCCAATTCTCTTTCAGCCTCAGCTGATAATTTTCTTGAACTATTTAAGTCCTTGTCACCTTGTAAGGTTTGAAATAAATTATTTAGTTCTTGAGTTGTCAACCCAACTGTGGTCTGTAGCCAGTTAATATCTCCCAGCAGTTTTTGAAAATCACTAAGAGTTCATGATTCATCTCTCCCGAATTGTGCTTTCTGTTGTTGAATTTTTTTATACATGTATTTTATATCCTAGGTAATTAATATAATCTCCTCTTTGTATTTTTTCAGGAGCAATTTGTAATCCCCAACAAGGCAAAAATTTCTTTACCTCTTCAAACATTTTTTTCTAAGATATCTGAGTCTGAGTCAGCTTGTAAGATATCATCCATATAATGATAAATTATAGCTTGAGGAAACTGTTTACGAATTATTTCCAATGGTTGTTGTACAAAATATTAACACACAGTAGGTCTGTTTAACATCCCTTGTAGAAGAATTTTCGACTGATATCTTTTAATAGGCTGGGAATTATTATAAGTAGGTACTGTGAAGGCAAATTTTTCTCTATCCTGTTCTTGTCAAGGTATAGTTTAAAAGGCAGTCTGTTAAATCAATCACTATAATATACCATCCTTTAGTTACCTATAACTAAAGGATAAATAAAGAAGGCAAGAGAATTCCAGGCTATAGGGAGCCCATTGGCTGGATCACCTTATTTATGGTTCTAATCTATTAGCATTCCCAATTTTCCAGATTTCTTTTTAATGACAAATATAGAAGAATTCCAAGGACTGGTCGATTCTTCAAGATGTTGATCATTTAGCTGCTCCTGCACCAGCTGTTTAATGCCTGTAATTTTTCTGATGGCAAAGGCCATTGTTCCACCCAGACAGGTTTGTCAGTTAGCCACTCTAAAAGTAGGACTGTTGTTGCCTTTGAAAGATGAGCAGCTGTTGTGCCTTGTCCTTATACAACTTGAACATTCAGTAACTGTTCTTTATAATACCTTCTAATATCTTTCTCAGAAGCATACCTTAGTTTCTGGTTTGTTTCTAAGATTGGAGGAGTGTTAATCTGTGTTTTCCATTGCTGCAACAAATCACATCTCTATAAATTCATTGCTATGTTAACCACATACGGTTTTAATTTTCGCATCTGTCCTTCTGGCCCTAAACACTCACCCCATTTTGCACTTTGTTTTACCTGAGGTAAAGTTCCATTCCCTAGGAGCGGAATATTTACCTCCTGAAGAGGCCAATCTGGATGCCACCATTTTGCTGAAATTAATGTTACATCCATGCCTGTGTCTAGTAAACCTTCAATCACAGTGCAATTCATTTGTATTTTTAGCTTTGGTCTTTGATCATTTATATGCCAAAAATACTTGTTTTATGGTCTCTCCTGAAAAAAAAAGAAAAATTTAATCTACTAAAGCTGTTCTATCATCTAGAGCAGTATGATTTTTCACAACAGGCATTAAGTCTTTTAATAGCTCTGTGGAGGAGTTTCCCCAATGCTGTCAGGGAATGATTGGCCCAAATTTGATATGGAAGCCTGAGAGAGGTCCTCTAAGATGTTTCATGGTACCAAAGGGTTCCCTTGCCTGTTCCATGTTAATCTGCCTTCATTAGTCCAGTGCTGGCCTTTATCACACATTCTGTTTGGGTTATCTCTAGAAAAAGCATTGTTCCTAGGAACACCTTGCTTACAATCCCTTTTCAGATGACCTGGTTTATCACAATTAAAACATCTAACCTTTTGATTTTTTTCTTAAAATTTTTAGAAATCACTTCTCCCATCCAAGTTTCATCATAAATATGAGATCCAATGTTGGCTGCATTTAGAATCCATTTATCTATTGGTGCTGATCTTGCCTTTAAAGCCTAACCACCCTTTACATTTTGAATTAGCATTTTTTCAAAAGCTAAAGATTCAGTTAGTATTTGTCTAACTTCTGGATCTGATATCATTTTAGTTACAGCTGAAGTCAATCTTTATTTTAAAAAAAATCAATGAAAGCTTCTTTTGGGTCTTGTATAATTTTAGTAAATGACTCATTCCTGTTTCCTGGTTCTTCAACCCTGTCCCAAGCATTCAGAGATGCTATATGGCACCTCATTTATGCTTCTTCCCTGATCTCATGCTTGTTTTGTTTTGTTTTGTTTTGTTTTTGGAAACAGGGTTGATGGTTGGTTGGTTGGTTGGTTTGTGGTTATGGCTTTAAAAGATTCCTTTAATAGACAGTATTTTAACATTATGTTGTTGTATAAATGATTACTTAACTGAGATTGTAATGGGTCTTTCTTTGGACTGAATTAAGTATGAAAGCTTGGCTTTAGCTTAGGTTTGTTCCCAACTAGCTCTTAAAACTTTAACTAACCATTTATATTAATCTACATTTTGCCACGTGGCTCATTACCTCTCCTCAGTCCCGTATGTCCTACTTCCTCAGTGTCTGGCTGGCTAATCCCCCACCTCAGATTCTTCCCAGAGTTCCTATCTCTACCCCTAAGTCCTGCCTATCCTCTCCTGCCTAGCTATTGGCTGTTCAGCTCTTTATTAAACCAATCAGAAGGTGCCTTAGGCAGGTGAAGAAGGACTGAGACACATCTTCACACAGTTTGATCAAATATCCTGCAATGCATGAGATAATTCACACAGTTTATTACTTAGAGATGGGAATATACAAAGACCTTGTCACTTTAAAATCATTGTGTTGACCCTATGTCCCACTACAATCTAGTGACCATCTGCGCTCCCTGATTTCCCAGTGACCACCAGGCAGACCCATCCCAAGATGGCTGCTAGTCCTTGTGTTTTGTAATATTCTAAAAGTTCAAAGACACACGGATGTTTTCTGCAGCATACATATTCCCAGGGGATTCTAGAAGAATTCAGTCCTCTAGAAATGAATTCCCTGTATGGTGCAGATGGTGTTCAGCTGCCAGGCTTCACCCATTCTTCAGGGAATTAAGTTTTCTTCCAACCCCATTACTTCTCTGATCTCACGTCATGGTCACTGCAGGTGTGTGCAAGTGTTTTTTGGGTTTGTTGTTGTTGTTGTTGTTTTTCTCCCCACTCCTAATTGGTGTTTATGGCTATAGGCCAGTCCAAACATTCTGCACACATTGCAGCAGGCTTCACTGCCTCCCTCTAGACAGGACTGTATTCACAGGAGCCATCAGGAGCTGTTGGGTACTTAAGTGAGACAGCTAGAATTGAGTTGTGTTCTTAAACATAAACTACAAACTGAATTTTGAAGAATGAAAATGAAAAAATAATAGAAAGTATCTATTTTTATATATCAAATATGCCACTAAAATTAACTTTGCCCACTTTTACTCTTTAAATGTGTTTGTAAAAAATTTCTAAATTGCCCCTGGCTTCCATCATGTTTCTACTGGACAGTGCTGCCCTCAGATGATGGAAAATGAATCTTTTGTCCCAGACTGCCTTCCCCCAGTATTCTGCACTCTAAGCCACATAGGGTTGCTGTTACTACTTGCCTGTGTGGGACTTGGGGACAGTCCCCCAAATCTTCTACACCGTGAATCTCATAGCAAGGTCCTACCCGATACCACTCAGAAAAAGACAGATTTCCAGCAGGAACGAGACCATTGCCCTTGTGGTAGAATGTTGTATTCAGCATTAAAGAAATAACTTGAACATGGGAATGTCCATAAACCTCATGGATCTCGAGCTGTAAGCATTACCAGTGAATGTCATGTGTGAAGTGAAGAAAACCTGTTGTTGTTATTTGTAAAAATTGCTCCATTTTTCTACTTTGACTGATAACACTGTAATATGTATGACTATGAGAATAGGGAAGAAACAGACGTGACTGTTGGAAATGTAATTGATACTTTAATCTACATTAAAGCCATGGCAAATAAAAATGGCTTTATAGCAATTTTAAAATGGATATAAAAGGCAGGAATCTGAGATCCTAATGGAAGTTATATTCTAAAAACATAGAATGTATCATATACATGTATGTGTACAGTGTACCCAAAGAGAAAAAGCTCTCTTGAAGACATTCTAGATTTGAGATTGAATACTGAAAATTCTTCAAATGACATATTTTAAATTCCAAACTAGCAGCCGTAATATTATACACTTTGCATAAATGTGGTAGCTAAGCAATAAAACATTTGGCCATTTCAGAAATAGTCTCTTATGAACCACCAATTTTATCTTAATTTTTAGGAAACCAGAATTCAGGCCATGGAAAAGGATTCAAAGAAAATACATCATTTCTCTGTCGTCAACACTGTTGCTGGGCAAGCAGTGACTCACATCTTTGCGGCTGACAGCCTAGAGGACCTTCAAGAGTGGATGAGTGCCTTCCGGCAGCATTTCTTGGATCTTAGTAAGTAGATATTTATGTTTTCTAGTCGTGTATTCACGAGGCTTGGGAAGCTGGACGCACAGAGGTCCAAAGATTAAAATAAAGAATTTGTACAGGGGATGTTTTTCCTCCTGGAAACCTTGGTTATGTATCACAAATCTTTTCCAGAGAACGATCATCCATCCTGAGATCATAGTGTTCAAAAGAGTCTCATTTTTGGTCACCTTCTGCTAAGTGCATATCTGTTGTGATGACATCTTGTGCTTCATCCAGAGACGAGTGTTAGCCCCATGAATGTCCTTTTCCATCTCAGTAGCACAGTCCAGCGCTGTGCATAAAATACGCGAGAGTCTCGGGTTTCACTCTTCATTCATGGGAGCCTTGCTTACAGGTAGATTCTTGGCCTTAGTGATAAACCGAGCAGTCTACGTGTGATCTGTGATTTTAATTTTGAAAATGGAGACTGTTGAAGACAGCTACTCTGATCCATTTAAGCCTCCTGTTAGAGTCAGCCAGGATTTCCTGTCTACAGAATGCTACAGATTTGTGCCATGGAGTTGTTTGCAAGCAATGGGGTGATTTCTGGACCACTGTAAAGAGGCGGCACCTTCTGTCACCTGGCGGTACCCAGGCCTGCTCTGATGTGCCTTTCAGCAGGTGTCAGGGTGGAGGTTGGGAAAAGGAGGCAAGGACAGGCAATGAGTGTGAACATGGCTCGGTGCTCCACGGCCCTGAACAGTGAGTAGTAGTGTGGTGGAGGCAGCAAGTCTAACAACCTCAGTTCCGTTCCTAGGATCCCTGTGGTGGATGCAGAGACCAACTCCTACAGATTGTCCTCTGACCATCACAGGTGCCACAGCACATATGTGCTTACGTGCACGTGTTTGTGGGCACGCCGCGCGCGCACGCACGCGCACGCACACACACACTAAATATGTGTAATAAGGTAACACAGCATTGTGGGAAACACCTCCTATCTAGAGCAGATTATGTGAACACAGTATATCCTTCCTGATATTTACCTTGTGTTGACAAATCGGCTATCATGTATTTCTATATATCCAGACTTAGTCAGTGCAGAATGCTTCCGGCATAAAACCACCTCTGACACCAGGAGCATGTGGGATGGGACAGGGTTAAGGTCACATCTGCAGCATGGTTAGCATTCCGTTTCTAGAGCTGCTATGAATTACTTCATCTCCACGTCCCCGGGCGGAAGTCACCACTTCACATTGTGGTACGCCTAAGAGCGTGAAAGAGAAATGCTGGCCCCTTTTCAATGAGTCATCATTTTTCATCATATATGACGTTTCCTCACTGCCACAGAGGTGGAAAAAAAAAGGCTTTTGCATTTATTGAAAAAGGAAGGGGGTGTGTAAGAGGTCAGCTCCAGCTTCTCCTTCAGATCCCGGGGAGGAACCTTTGCAGCTGTGTCCTGCGGGGTCCGTTTCCTGTTGGTTTGCTGTGTGGCAGTCAGTATCCTCATAAAACACCCCGATGTGTTTTTGATGTGTCTTAACTAGTTACGGTAATGGATTCAAAATGTAGGCGTTTATCACCATGTGCCGTGACAACAAAATGAATATGTAATTAAGTGAACATGAAGTGTCTTTGAAATTTTCAGCCATGGAAAGCTACCACGTTGGACAGATAGAATATACACATTGAAATTATTCAAAAAAAAAAAAAGGAAAAAGATAGAAGTCAACCTTAGAAGGCATCTGGTGTGTGTCCCTCCCTTTCTAGTGATGTGAGATATAGGGTTGTGAACCCCGTGACTTCTATGATGTCACTGGATGGTCACATGCTATGCAGGAATGCAAGTCAGCAAATACCAATCTTTTTTTTTTTTTTTTAATCCACAGAAAAGTCTGAAAACCTTAAGGCTTAAATAGTGAAACAATGAAAATAAACATTGTTGATGCCCACACTTTGAAATTTTAATTTAATAGTTGCGCTATTAAATAATTCTTACTTCTTAATTAAAATTTTCAAGTTAAAGATTTATGAGGACTTGAATTCTGTATTTCTTCTTCCATCCGATGACAGCTGGATTTCAATGGGGTTTTATCTCCCACGTCTTGAACACTGGATGTTTTCATCTAAAGTGTAGAACAGAAGCTGTGCACACTTGCACAGTGAATTCAAAGGTTAATATGATTGCCAGTGGGTTTGTGTGGTAGTGTCCTGGCTGGTAGCCTGGAGATCTTAGTGTCTACCCAGAACTGTGGGTTTTTTGGTTTGTTTGTTTTGTTTTGTTTTTTAAATGAATCGCTCATGAAGAGTCAGCTTTGGAAACTGTAGATTCTACCAGGTTTTTATGCATGCTTCTGGAAAGCTAGGGTTTATTGATACATTTTCAACACACACACACACACACACACACACACACACACACACACACACACACTGTTGATATTGGCGGAAAATGAAATACATAGCTTCACATTTATATTTCAAACTAGCCTGCTCCTTTCTTTCTCTTGTAGGCCAATGGAAGCATTGTTGTGAAGAACTTATGAAAATTGAGATTATGTCACCACGGAAACCACCTTTGTTTCTAACAAGGGAGGCGACCTCCGTGTACTACGATATGAGTAAGTGGAGCTTGCCTCCTCCGAGCTGCAGGATGATAAAACCAGCATTGTCCACACCCCAGCCGCTCATTCTATTGACATTAAAATGCTAAAATTTTCAGGGCACAATCAAATTGAATAAAAAAAAAAAAGGACTGACTGTGATTATAGACTGAGGAGCTCATGTTTAATAGATGAATTAATATGAAATTAATGAATGCGTATTTTTCATAGTTCAAATGCTCACGATCAAACAGAAAACGCCAGGCTGAAAAGAAGAAAGTACTGAGCTTATGAGATTCAGAAAATGTAAAAGTAAAGTCTAAGACGTGATCATGTTCAGTCATTGTTTACTGGCTTTGTTTTTGTTTTTTGTTTATTTGTTTTTGTATTACAGACAGATAGGGAAATATTAATGAATGGAAGCATTCGTGTCTGGTCAAAAATAACTAGTTAGGTCTAATATTTAAGAAATTTGTCTTTGTTAATTTTTTTTTATTTCACTTTCCTACACTTTGAATGGTGTTTAATCTGTGGGGTGGCCTCCAGGATGATACTCACAAGCTCATCTGGAGAGCAGTGTCCATCTATTCCACTCCTAATGTACTTGCAAGGATGTGTGTGGTTGTGTGTGTGTGTGTGTGTGTGTGTTTACAATCATAGATTCCAAGTGATGGCTTTAAAATGTCACAAATTCAATCAGCAGACATTTATCTCAGTTTCCTTATTTTTTCCCCAAGGAAAATTTTACCCAGCATTCTTATCACCAGAAAGTGCGAGCTTCGGACTCCTGCCCTGGGGCTTTGGTCTTGGAGGTTTTGTCCTTCACCCTTAGCAGAGACTTCAGGGGTCTGTAGGAAAAACTCTTGACTCATGACCTCCCTCCCTGTTCATATAGCAAACTTCCTGGTAGGCAAAGTAAAGGCTTACATCTAAGAAAAGTTACTGTATGATAAATATTTATAATGAGTTCAAGAAGCGCTCATGTGTGTCCATCTGTGTTCTGTATGTGTGAACGTATATATTTTTCATATGCAGTGTATGTTGTATATATGATATTTATTGTATATCTACAGTACAGTACATGATAGCCTTGTTTTGGGACCTTCGTGATAGGATTATTTTTACAAGTAAGTGTTTTTCTTACTTATCATGCTCCCAAGTTTTTGATGGTTGTGATAGGTAGCATATTGACTTGGAAAATAATAGCTTATTTGGATAAAGTACATATGACTGTTGGGTTTTATTGCAGGCATCGATTCACCTGTGAAACTTGAAAGTTTAACCGACCTAATACAAAAGAAAATTGGAGAGACGAATGGGCAGTTCCTCATTGGTCAGGAGGAAGAATCCGCACCACCCCCGTGGGCCGCAGTCTTCGATGGCAATCATGAAATGGTCATCCAGAAGAAAGTGTTGTCCTCCGAGGGCAAACCGACCCCTGACGGGAAGAGGAAAAAGAGGCGAGCGCCACTTCCTCCTACAGACCAGCTTCCCTTCAGCATGAAGACGCAGGGTGGCACCGATCAATCCAAGGACAGCGGGGCCCAGGCCAGCGCCTCTGGAGCCTCGCCTTCAGACCCCAGACCGCCTCCAGACCCCAGACCGTCATCACCAACGCGTCTCTCCCAGAAACCGGTGGCTGCCCCTCGCAAACTTCTCCCTGCCAGGAAAAACAGTTCAGCTGGTGATGAGCACACGGACACAAAAACCAGTTTTGAAGGCAAGCCGGTGCCGGCTCCAAGGCAGAAATCCCTCAGAGGCATTCTGGACCCTCGATCATGGCTGCAAGCCCAAGTATAGGCAGCCTGTGCTGTCTAGATCCCAGCTGTGAAGAGCAGGTCAGAGGTATTGTGTGTGTAATGTTACATAATTGTATAGGTAAAGACCATGGTGATTTCCATGAACCATTAATAAGCTATTAGATACAGAAAAGCACCTTTTACTAGAGAATTGAATTTCTCTTTTACTTCTCATTTCCAGAATATAAATGATTTTTTTTTTCTTTCCCCACAGAGCAAAAGAGCAGTTTCTAGACAGTATCCTAATTGTTGGAAGGGTTAATTTATTCCTAACATAGTAGCAGGCCATGAATAAGCAGTAGGCAGAAGAAAGCCTTGATGTTTCTTTTGGAGAGAGATTGTCTAGTAATGTAGAATGTGTTAAATACAAGCCATATTCTCATTGTGAGAATTTTAATACTTAATGGAATGTTTCAAAGGTTTTATTCAAACCACAAATTACAGAATCCACCCAAGAAAATTTCCCCTTCAGCTTTCTGGAATTCTCATCTAACGGTTCGCTGGCTCCCCTCTATTGTTTAACTTGATGGTTTATAGGCTTGACCTTTTAAATTCCTGGGATAAGTTTTAGAATATTAAATTCTTTGTCTTTAAAGGGAATTAGTAATCCGCCATTCAGAGTCATTTCCTTGATGAGCCCCGAAATCCTGTTGACTCTGCCGCTCATCAGTGAGGCACACGCTTATTAGTGAGAGAAATGGATATGAAATGTCCCACATTGCTCGGCTTGCTGTATGATGTTAATCTCCATTGTGCCCTCTGGAATTCGGGGAGGCAAGTAGCTGATTAATGTCTTAAAATTTATTTAATACTTATTTTAAAAGCAGATGACAGATTAAAAAATCATCAGAAAAGTTGACCATAGTAATTTTCAGGATTAATCCCTTTTCAGATTTTTAATTAGATTTCCTTTTTTGAGTAAGGGTGGATGTCTGGTATTGATATTATTCATTAAAACTAATATTCAGTAATCACGTTGGCATCATTTCCATAGGAGGTAATTTCCATAGCAACTAATCATAGTGACCTAAACAGGATTATGAATTGAATGGGGGATAAATAGCGAGAGGATGAATATCTTAAATGGACAAAAGAAGAATCCACATTTTATAATAACCCTTTTTGTAAATAAGAACAGCAGAACGGTTTTAAAATGTCATCAGAATTTCCAAGTAAAACGTCCTAGAAGATGTCAAGCTCAGTCCTGAGAGTCCAGGACCACCCAAGCCCTAGCTGTCACCATACGCCATCAGGCTGTAGGAAGTAAACTACAGAGAGAGGGATCAGAACGCCATCGTGTGCAGTGAATGTCGGGCCCACAAAAGCATTAATGGAACCTTTCACCATTTTTAAGTACTGTTTTGCCTTGTTTTTGTTTTTCATTCTAACACTGTGTTGTGACTGCTGGGTAATACATACACTATTGCTAGCCCAGGACTCCCAGGAAGAAGTGGGACCCAGGAACAGCGACACATTAAGTCTCCCTCTGGTGTCACCGTGGTTCAGGTAGAACACCGGGCAGAGACTCCTACACCCACGGAAACCTGAAGAGTAGATGGATGTGGGGGTTTTGTGTTTTGTTTTGTTTTTGTTTAACTGAAAGGTTCTCAAAAGTTTTGATGGTGATTGTCATTCCAATAAATCAAACCCTTAAGTTCCATTATAGTTCAAAATGCCTTTTTTTCAAGCCCTCACTGCTACCTCCAACAATGTCTGGGAACTGTTGGTACCAGTTCTTCTCTGCTGGTTTGTTTATTTGTGCTAGAAGATGCCGCAGCTGGCAAAATTGCTTCGGATCACTGGCACCCAAGTGCCCCACCCCCACCCCCAGTGCCCTTCAGTTGCCGTGTCCCTTTATTACAAACCAGTCCTTAAAAACACAAGTCACCGTCACCTTCCGATTTCCTGTACAAGTTGCGGCCGGAAGAGTTTAGGTTGCCCAGGCCAGAGAGAGAGAGAGAGAGAGAGAGTCCTGGAGACATCCTAGAGGAGTCATGTTCTCAGAGGGGAGCTTTGAACCAGGTCTGAACCCCCTCCCCAGCCCCGCCCCCCTTTTTCTGGAGGTCCAGCTCCGTGTCACTCTGGCCCTCAGACGCTGGTCCACCTCCATCCGCCCCACATCAGAGCAGTGAGGACAGAGTTGTTCTTTTCCTTCTTCCCCACCTCTCCCCTAACTCTTCACACCTTCCCTCCCCCTCCCCCTCCTCCCTCTTTCCTTCACAGCCTAAAAATATCTGAAGATACTGACTTAAGAACTGTCCCAGAATTTTCCAGAAGTACTCTCATTCACTGAACTGGAGCGGCGATGGAGGGCCGTGCCACGTGATGTGAAAGGCGCCAGGGCTTCGTAGGAGCTGGTCCCCACGTGGCCTTTCAGTTCGCCGCTTTGCTATCAGAGCTTGATAAAATTATAATTGGAGAAACCTAATAGAAAAAAAAAAAGATACTTTAAATTATGGTACTTCTGATGATGGGGAGATAATATCTTGGGCAATTGCGTCTACGTCTCAGGGTCTAGGGTATACTTTACAACAGCATTTGCAGTGATATCATTTTTAATTGCTGCAAAAATAAAACCCCAGTAATTTTCCTATTTTAACATCTTTCAAAGAGAAAGAACGCGTAAATGTAAATATACACTTCTCAAGCTAAAACCTATCAAAACGACCAAGCGTGGCAGCGTTTGCTGACTTCACAACATCTTAACTGTCTGCACTCCTTCATACACAGCCCCTTTCAAACAGATATGGCTGTGTGTGGAACCTGCCTCTGCCCTTTAGGATAAAATGTCTCTCACTTGGCACCGTTTATTAAAAATGAATAGGCACTGTCTTGGCTTAGAGACAACCTGTGTAAGGTAGGTGGGCAACAGTGATCTCAAGTCTTTCTCTTAGGTACCTCAGCCACCTACTGTGAAGTTAATTAATGCAGACCAACATGAAATTATAGGGGCATTTGGTGTCGTTTATGTTAAATGCCATTCAAAGGCAGTCATCTGTACAACCCCAGTGGGGACAGCCATGTTAGAGATGCAGCAGATGCTGGGAGCAAACGGGGGAGGGGAGGGGAGAGAAAGAGGCTTCTGCTTCTGCATCTCCTGGTCAGAACTTACCAGAACTCAATCGTATGTTCAAGAGTGGATTGGTGGGTAGCAGTTAAGCTGTACTTAATGACCATTTGCATTCTGGTAGTTGTCCTCTCTGTTCTGTTTCAAAAGCTTTTCTATTTTTAAATTGTGTGTGTGTGTGTGTGTGTGTGTGTGTGTGTGTGTGTGTGTGTGTACATGCGCCAATGGAGGCCAGAAGAGGTCTCCAGACCCCTGGAACTGGATCACAGGTGAGGTTCCCAGCGTGGATGCCAAAGAACCGAACCTGGGTCCTCTTCAGGAGCAGCAAGTACTCTTAACCACTGAGCCATCTCTCCAGAGTGAAATGTGTGTTAACTACCTTATTGCTAATAATAATTTCCTGAAGATTGTTCAAGACTGTGTATTTTCCTAGCTAACCCTGGGGAAAATACTACTTTTGAGTTTCTTAAGGGATTTGTTTCTTTGTTTTTTAAAATTATGTTTATTTGTTTATTTATAAAGGTGCAGTGCCACCGCCTACATGTGGGGTCTGTTGACAACCTGTGGGAATCGGCTCTCTCCTTCCACTAAGTGGGTCCTTTGAATTGAAATCAGGTCCTTGAGTTTAGTGGCAAGCACCTTATCCACTGAGCCATCTACCCAGCCCCACCTTTGAGTTTTTAAAAGGCAAGATTTCATTTGAAAGTAGATTGTATTATTTCCTAGCATGTTTATATAATTAGCATGTCTAATCATATGTGGATCAAATGTCTGGATTCAATAGTATTAATTGTATCAAACTTTTTTCTTTAAGGTCAAAAAATATTTGAAGGAAGTCTAAGTCACGTGATTAAAACTTGTGTAATAATTAAAGGACATGATTCCTGAAAATGTTTTCTAGCATGTTCTCTGAGGTTCTCCCCCTGGGCTGAACTAATGGAGATGGACAGACAGTTAGCTTCTGAGGAAACCCACCCTCAGATATTAGGAAAGTCATTATCAGGCACCTTGAGGTCTTTAACAGTTAACTGTTTGCATGGAATCCCTGGCAAAATCTGCGTACTCCAAAAAGTCTTTTGAGGTGGTCCTGTTTTGAATTTATCAGGCTAGGTTTTCCCCAGGCTGTAAGTCATTAGCCACAAGGAAACACCTTGTTTTAATTCTCCTCCCTCCTACATAATTCATTCTCTTGGAGCCCTTCAGGTGGAGAGAAGAAATCTCTCCTCGAGTCTCTCATTTCACTATTTTATTTCTAAGTGTGTTATAGGTCCAGAAATCATCTACTTTTCTTTCTTTAAAAAAAAATCCATTTTTCTCAGGAGAGAGACTAACTAATCAGTAGGCATGGATAAAAACAGAAGTCCTTAAGGTTGAGCAAATCAAAAAATAAATAAATAAATAAAATAAACTGTTACAGAAATGTCTGAAAGCATTGTTCCTCCTGTGAGTATGGGGAGGGGGTGGGGGGTGGGCTGATTCTGGCTTGTTTGACGATTATGCAAGACCATGCAGAAAATTCTGTTTTCAGTGGGTAGCAGTTTGCTTTTAGGGAAACATGGTGATCTCTTACCTCGAGTACTGAAGGAGAGATCAGTTGACAAAAAGGAGTCTGCCTGCTTAATTATGCTGTATCACAAGCTTGTGTCAGGACACCCAGATAAATCCTGTTGAAGGTGGAAGAGCTGTGTTGCAGGTCAAAGTATCTACGGAAAAGAAAACAAATAGGGCTGAGGAGAGGGCTCCGTGCGCACGAGGCCCTGGATTCGGTCCTCGGTGTTCACAGCAGCAGCCTGGCAGAGCCACGTGTGCCTGTAACCCCAGCACGTGGGGTCAGAGACAAGAGGAGCCTGAGAGATCACTGGGCTATATCATAGGCTTCTGGTGCGGTCGAGGCCCTGCCTCAAGGCAGTAAAGGCAGGGTGCAGTGGAGGAAGACACTTGACATCCTGCTCTGGCCTCCCAATGAGCAAATGTGGGTGTGTGTAACACACACAGAAAAACAAACAAACAAACAAGCAAAAAACAACACGTTTCTGCTGCGGGCCGCAGGAATATCATAAGAACTCAGCTGGTTATGGCAAAGTCACTACCTGGAGGAATCAGGGAATTCCTCCAGAGGAAGCCAAATCCCAAGGAGTTTTTGGTGTTACTTGGCTTGTTATATATCAGCTGTATTCTGTTATGAAAATCATGTGTGCCTTCATAGTTTTCCCAATTGACTTTTCCCTAAAAAGGGCTAACAATGTGGACTGATCACTCTCTAGACATACACATTTCAAGTATTTGGAGAACAGCCTCAGGAAAGGCTTTCTCTGGAATCAGATATCTCCCCTAGCCACTTTCAAGGACTAAGGGAGACATCACCCAGGTGGTCACCCAATTTCCGAGGATTAACAGTGATAACAACCCACAGGCAAGTCTCCTGACTTAAGGTAAATTCCACAAGGGGACACCACCTAGGTCAGGTAGACATTAAGTAATAGCTTTACACAATTTAGCTCAGACCCCTCCTTTCTTACAGCCTTACTAACTTTATAGACCTCTAACTACTTACTTAACCACTTCTAGGAATATTTAGATAACCTTCTGTGCTGACAGCTATGCTCAGCCAGAACCCCAGTTCAAGCCTCCCTGTAATTATCATCATTGGCAGCATCCGGCCAGGTCCATCCTCAGATGGAGGAAAGTGCCTTATCAGAGATACCTCCATACTTTCTAAGAATAGACTTAAACATTCAGGCTACCTGTTTGAGAAGGCCTGGCGGATGTGCCAATTAAGCCTTACTTCCTCCTTTCTCAAACCTTACCTCCAGTTCCAGATCTTCCTTTAACTATCACCAGAGGCATCTAGCTGTACACAGGTTGCCTAGAGACTGAGCACAGTTTCCCCCACCCTGCAGAAAAACGGCAGACAGCTTGGACAGATAGGAGCCACAGGAAAAAAGAAGACAGTTTTATTTTCTCCCATTGACCTAGCAACTTGTAGATTTTAACATCTTTTACCAAACACATTTAAGATTATAGTTGTGCACGTAAGAGCCCTCTTCTTAGATATTACCTGAATTTAGCCTTTAGTTAATTCATTTCCATATTGGTCACTTCCCTTTGGGGTTGCAAGTGATAATTAATGGTTATTGCCTCCCTGTGTGATTCTTATCACCCCTCCATTTGACCCTGGAAACCTGACTTTGCACTGCTAAGGGAATACTGCTTGTAAGTGTATATATACCAGGACTCCCAGGGCACGAGAGGGAGAGAAGAGAAAAGAGAATGGAAGTACTAGATGGGTAAGAACTTGAGAGGAACGAACTGAGATGGGGAAGAACTAGATTGAAGGGCTAGAAGAGAGGACTAGAGGAATGAGATGAAAGATGAGGAAGAGCCAGATGAGAGAGAAGGAGACAGGAGAGGAGCTGATAGGGGAAAGAACTAGATAGATGAGAACCTAGAAGGGACAGGACTAGATGCAGGAATTAAGAAAGAACATAGAGGGGATCACAGACAAATGTAGAGAGAAATCAGGCTAAAGATGACCTAAATATGAGAGCAGAATGTAAGCTTGTAACTGTCACAGAATAATAAAGTATATGGACTAAGGAGTTTCGTGTACACAGATTCATTTCTTTTCATCAAAGATTAATTATCAGCTGGTTGTAGATTCTTCCCGGACCCTGGGAGGGGACTATCGAGGGGCTGGACCCCCATAGTCCCTGATACGTTTCTGTAGCATGAATCTTAAAAAGTTCTTATTAATAAGAATCAAACCTGAGGCCAGTTATTGGGGTGAAATGCTGGATGGTCAGAGAGACAGAACAAACCACAGCTAGCCTCACCTGGCCAACTTCTCAGCTGGTCTTGTTTCCTCAGACTGGAAGCGTCTGTGTCCTCATCCCAGTGGCTCTCAGCTGAACTGCTGCTCCAAAGCCTGAAGCTTAGCCAAGCCAAATGCTTAACCAGCCAAATACTCTAGTTTCTGGTCCTCACGCCTTATATACCTTTCTGCTTTCGGCCTCACTCCTTGGGATTAAAGGCGTGATGAGTCACCATGCCTGGCTGTATCCTTGAACACATGGATTTCTGCCTCTGGAATGCTAGGATTAAAGGTGTGTGCTACCACTGCCTATCCTTCATGTTTAATATTGTGGCTGCTCTGTCTCTGACCCCAGATAAGTTTATTAGCGTGCACAGTATTTGGGGGAACACAATACCACATGTTTCCTTTTGGAGTTTGTGAATCGATACACTTTTGTAGAGTTTAGTTATCTGAATAAATACACATTTTAACTTAGCCTAGGATGCTTACCATTTTTCATTGAAAGAAGAAAAAGTATTGAGAACAGCCTAAACTCAAATTCTAAAACCAATGGGTTATATATGTGGAATATAGACCTGTAGGCTGAGAACTGTAGGGCTGGACAGTTATGTTCTGTGATTGATTTTCTGTCCTTAAGTCACTATTTTTTTAAAAAAAAAAAAAAACTGTGTGTGTGTGTGTGTGTGTGTGTGTGTTGGGGGGCGGGGGTTGTGCACATACATGAGTATGTACGAACCCATGAAGGCCAGAAGAGAGTTTGGGATCTCCTTGGGGCTAGAGTTACAGGTGGTTGTGAGCTACTGTGTGGTGGCTGGAAGCTGAACTCAGGTCCTCTGCCACAGTGGTCCATGACTCTTAACTTCCCAAGTTCTCTGCATCAGCAAGATGTTCTCTCAAACTTGGAAAAGGTACTTTAAAGTCTCAATGAGTCGCCTAGCCTGAGCGTATGAAAGGCATTCTCCAATCCTCTGGGAGAATCCAATAGGTTCCCAATAAATTATCCCACTCGAGTTTCCTCTTCGGCTTCAGTTCCATATGTTGGTTTCTACTTGAAGAAATGGAGGCCCCAGGGAAATAGAGTGTTGAAGACCGAGTCACATACAAGGGCCAGTTTCAACACCACCTCCTCCCATCCATCCTCCCAGATAAATACCAGATAGAGTGGCTCTCCTGTTCACCTTGCTAGTGATGCTGTCCACAGCCTTATGATCAAGTCAGTTTGGGGTCTACCCTAATCCTCCCTCTGCTCACAACAGCCATCATCACATCTGTGACAGCCCTGGGCAGAGCTTCCCGGAACCAAGATGGCTTTTTAGTTCAGGCTTTATTTAGATGGCCACATTTCCGTGAGAAGGAGTTTGGAGGTGTGTCCAGTGGGCTTGCTCAGGATGTGCATGTCACCACTGTTGTGTATATGGGGGGTGTTGGTATCCGGGAGAGAATGAAAGCATTCCTTCTAGATCATGACTGAGGATGCTCAAATCCTGTCCTGGCTGCAGCGGTCCTATATCTCCAGGGGGTCCTCTGTAATGGTGATGATGACTGTCCCACCACCCCACGGAGGTAGGGTATGACGTAGATGAACCCAGGCTGTTCTGCTGTGTCGGGGACTAGCAGAGGCTCACTTGCTGGGCCCTGTCCCAAGAACATCAAGCTGGGTGCCATAGGTTCTCCAGATCAGAGAGAGACATTAGCAGTCGTTCCTGGCCTCTTACCAGTTAGGAAGGTGAAAAGGTGAATGAATAGCTTGTCCAAGGTAGTGTGGCTTAATGAAAAACTAGAATACAGCTTCCTTTGTCCGTAAACTGAAGGATCTCTCCACTCACTCTGCCATGCCAGTAGTGAGGTCGGCTTCTCCTATAGCTTGCCTTAGTTTCTAGAACTGACATCCAGGGCTCTCTATGTAGTCCAACCTAGCCTACCTTCCTTCTACAGGGGGTCCCGTGGATTGAACTGAGGAGGTCATCAAGCTTGGTGGAAAACATCTTTACCCTCTGAGTGCTCTCGCCAGCCCTGTGCCGGTGCCAGCTTTAAAAAAATAAATAAATAAATAAATAAAAATAAAAATAAAAAAATAAAATTGTTTATTTATTATGTATACAGCATGTATGACTGCTAGCCAGAAGAGGGCACCAGATCTCATTACAGATGGTTTTGAGCCACTATGTGGTTGCTGGGAATTGAACTCAGGACCTGTGGTAGAACAGTCAGTGCTCTTAACCTCTGACCCATCTCTCCAGCCCTGAGTTTTTTTGTTTGTTTGTTTGTTTTGTTTTTTTTAAAAAAACTAAAGAGAGTGAAGCATTAAGTTGTCTCTGTAGTGGATACCCCAGCGGGACTGATTGTTTCTCTTCTTTGTAGAGAGGTGAAGGAGAGGCCTGAAATCTTGGAAAAGGTGACCCATGGGAATGAGCAGATTGAAGCATGCAAAGGGTAGGGACCTAGGGCAGAACTCAGACACATGCATGTTCAACTTTGTAGAATGGACTTTCTGTTTCCCTCTGAGGGAAACCTCCCTCCCTTCCTCCTCCTCCTCCTCCTATTCTCTCTCTCTCTCTCTCTCTCTCTCTCTCTCTCTCTCTCTCTCTCTTTCTTCATCCCTTGTTCCCTCCCTATCCACCCTCCAATGCCAAAGTCTTTCTTAAGTAGTCTACTATAAGAAAGAAAAAAAAAAAACTTAGTACAAGATTTTTAGGGAAAGTAGAAGTAATCGTGGGATATCCTCATCTACACTAAACCATCACACAGAAGGCAGCCCAGGAATTAATGCTCCATAAAACCATAAGATAGAACTCCCCTTTAGACTACTTTCAGCCCCAAACAGCCACTAAAAGAGTAGAAGAGTCAGGAGGTGCTGGACCAAATGTATCACAAGTCTTACCGACATCAATGGAAAGTCTAAGTTTTCCGCCATGGATTTTCTGAAAATCATTCAGCAACACCCTACAAGACCCAGTGTGGGGAGGTTGTCCTCTGTCTGCTCTGCCTTCATCCCTGTTGTCTGTGGGTCTCACTAGCTGCCAGGGCATTTGAAGAGGGAGGACAGAGGCCAGTCTCTCACCTCATGGGACTGCAAATTAGTTGGATTGATTCTTGGAGTTCATTTCCAGTGTCTGAAAAAAAGCTGTTTACTGATCAATAACCAGAAGTAAAATGATTATTTTGCTATGTACTTTTGCCCTCCTCCAGCTGTGTTCCCAAATAAAATATTACTTAGACCTTCACTAAATAAAAGATCTGCGTCATAGGAGGAGGTGAGTGAGGAGCATTTGTCCACCCATAATCCATGATGCTTCCCCTACTCTAGTCCCCAGACTTCCAGCAGTTTTTTGGGGGGACTTTTACATCTCTCAGAATGATTTGAACACTGGTTTGATGTTGCTTAATCAGTCTTTTTCTTTTTTTCTTTCCAAGACAGGATTTCTCTGTGTAGCTTTTGAGTGACTAACTCCACTCTATCTGGTTGCAAAGAACCTTCTAGAACCTCACATTTTGAACTGAACCACCCAGTTGGAAACCCTAAGCAATGCTTGTTTCAATAAAATACACTATACATACACAGGAAAAAAACATTTTTCTCTTAAAAAAATTTTTGGTTTTGTTTTTGGAGACGGAATCTCATGTAGCCCAGGCTAGCCTGGAATGTACCATCTTTTTGCCTCAACTTCCCCAGTACTGTAAAAACAGGCACCATCCCACTGGCAAGCATAGACTTTTCAATAAAGACAAGCGATCTTGGGACAGGGGAGATGGTCTGATGGATAAGGATGTTTGCTATGCAAGCATGAAGACCTGCCTTTGGATCCCCAGCCCATGTCAATGGTTGAGTGTATAATCCCAAACACATGTATAACCTCGACACTGGTGGGCAGTGGCGGCAGGATCATGGCAGGTTGCTAGTCACCAGCCTAGTCACTCACACATCTGTGCTCACATCCACATAACACACACACACACACACACACACACACACACACACACACAAATTTAAAATAAAACGTTAAAGTTCTTTCATTTCAGCACACAGATAGGGTTTGTATTGTTTTTAGTTATGAACGGATTGCAGGGGAGGGCACCAGTATTAAGAGCATCCTATGGTTTAATTTTCCAAAAGCCCCGGTGATGCCTGGGATATGATCGTGGTTGGAGTATGTCCCTTCAGCCCCACGTCTCCTGCTTCCCTGTGGAAGGCAGAGTTGCTGTCTGTGGCCCTCCACGTCCATTCCTTCCTCAAATCAAGAGTTTTCCTTTGTCAATCTCGCTTAGAGCTGATTCTTCACTCACCCGCCCATAACAAGAGAGAACACTGCGAACTGCGGACGTGCAGTTACTATAACGACCCTTAACTGGGTTATGGAGAAAGGAGCCTTTTCAATCCCTCATTGTCCAACCGGCCACACTCAGTGAAAACTTGAACTGAATTGTAGAAAGTTCCCAAATGCAAAACTATGAAAAGAAAGTATATGTGTTAAGAACAGAGGAGAGAGAGAGACCGAGACACAGAGACAGAGTGAGTTTGGGGGGAGGATCCCAGAAGGAAACCAGGCACAGAAATATAACTGACAGCCATGTTATTAGAAATGACTGGCCTTTCTCATGTTCTGCGCATCTTACAGTCTTATAGTAAGAGTCTAGCAGCCTCCACAAGCTGACCTTCAGCTGGTCAACTTAAGCCTGTTAAAGCCTAGACCTTATAATGTGGTGGCAAAAAGGCCTTACCCAGCATGTTATCAACTATATGTAAAGTTCCAAGAAAACAGTGAGTACTCAATTACTCAATAAAATTCTTACTTTGGCTATGATTATTGCCCCAAACCTAGTCATTGTTACATGCACAAGACAAGCAGGTAGACTGTGTAGGGAACTTTTAACTTCAAGGTTAGTGGGGAGTTAGGGGTCATGTGTAACAGTACCATCAATTCAGATGTTAGCTTATCCAGGTCTCTCCCTAAGAGAACCAAACCCCAAAGGCTTCCTTGTATGATGTTACCCTATAACTAGGAAGTGAGTCTCAATATCTTTGTCAATGTCTTTGAAACGTTTGGGGAAACAGATGTGGTAACTGTTGAAAGATAAAATGAAAGCTGTTGGTACCCAGAACTGACATGAGGCATGTGAGTGTCAGATTGGGGAATCATAGGCAGTGAGAAAGATTTTAGCAAGATTTCATGTGAGTGGTAGAGGGGTGACTACCTATCAGCTAATGGTTGGTTTCCTGTGACATCAGACACATGGTATACCAGTGAGTGGTGAGGGTTTTTTTATTCGTGTGTGTGTGTGTGTGTGTGTGTGTGTGTGTGTGTGTGTGTGGTGTGTGTGTGTGTTGCATGTGTGTGTGTGTGTGTGTGTGTGTGTGTGTGTGTGTGTGTGTGCAGTGCTCATAAGGACCAGAAGAGGGCTTCAGATCCCCATGTAACTGGAGTCATCCTATGTGGATGCTGGAAACGGAATTTGAGTCCTCTGTAAGAGCAGCCAATGCTTTGAATTTTTGAGCATGTCATCTCCCCAGCTCTGGAGTGGTAAGATTCCTGAATGAGCATTAGCCAAAAGAAATCTCCAGAAAACAAGATTTCCATTTTCTGTTCATCCTCCAAATGCCTGTTTGCTCTCCTAACTCATCTCTTGTTTGAGATCATTGCAAACTAATTATAAAATGTGAACAGAATATTTGCATCTTGGTACACTTGCTTAGTGAGGCATCTTTCTCTGGAGAAAATGTAATTCCTTAATCTTAGTACATCGGAGCTCTTTAAGCAGAGAATATACCTCAAAGGCAATCCAATTTCTCTCACAAGCAGAAGCCATGTCCCAATCTGGGACTAGCTAGCTTCTGACAACATGTTCTTTGTTCTGGTTTTATGTGTGTTTTATATGTGTACATATTCATGTGTGTGTACCTGTGTGTGCATAAGTGTGGCCAGAGGTTGACCACAGGTGTCATCCTCAATTGCTCTCCAGCTTAGTTTTTGAGGCAAGGTCTCTCACTGAACCTGGAACTCACCAATTTGGGTAGAGTGGCTGGCCAGCAGGCTCCAGAGTCCTCCTATCTCTACCCATATGCTCTAGGATAGTATTACAGGTACAGAGAGTCATGTGCAATTTTTATAGGGTCCTGGGCATCCAAACTCTGGCTCTTATGATTCAGTGGCAAGCAGTTTATCAGCCAAGCCATCTTTATTTTAGTTTAAGGTAATTTTTAGAAGATTCAGCCTTTTTTATGGTAAATTTCAGTTCTAAGAGGTTTTCTTACCTATCCAGAACCCATCATCTTGAAGCCAGCAACACTTTCTACTGATAGCCTT
Organism: Peromyscus leucopus; assembly: GCF_004664715.2. NCBI lineage: Eukaryota > Metazoa > Chordata > Mammalia > Rodentia > Cricetidae > Peromyscus > Peromyscus leucopus. The sequence continues at coordinate 27,505,816 of NC_051084.1, read as the reverse complement.
TATGCCTCTTGACTGGCCAATTTTCTGGGTTTCTCCTCATCTTTGTGGAGTTACAGATGACTTTCTTAAAATAGTAGTTGTCTTGGGGTTACTATTGCTGTGATGAAACACCATGACCAAAAGCAATTTGGGGAGGAAAGGGTTTATTTCACTCACAGTTCCATATGAGAGTTCATCATCAAAAGCTGTAAGGACAGGAACTCAAACAGGGCAGGAACCTGGAGGCAGGAGCTGATACAGAGGCCGTGGAAGGGTGCTGCTTACTGGCTTGCTCCTCATGGCTTGCTCAGCCTGCTTTCTTATAGAACCCAGGACTGGCAGCCCAGGGATGACCCCACCCACACTGGGCAAGGCTCTCCCCCATGAATCACTAGTTAAGAAAATGCTCTACAGGCCTGCCTACAGTCCAATCTTATGGAGGAATTTTCTCAGTTGAGGCTTCCTCCTTGCTAGTATAGTAGTAAACTATATAATTTCCAGAAATTGGTCTTCCTTAAGTAGCACCTTAGATACTACGTGAGGCTTTCCATATGGAAGTTCATGAAACAGCATCAGATGAGTATGTGGCAGCCATCATCATTTATTTCCATGCAGTGTTTGCCAGAGACTCTCTTTTGAAGTTACGTGTTATTTGGACAGTCCTTTCGTTGCTCATTAGCCAGTGGCCCTGGTAAGTATCTTGCCCATGGAGAGAGAGAGAGAGAGAGAGAGAGAGAGAGAGAGAGAGAGAGAGAGAGAGAGAGAGAGAGAGATATTATTACGAACCATTATGGCATTCAACACCGATATTTCAGTTACTCAACTAATCCACCCACTGATAGACTGAACTTTGAATTGAACGCTTTGAAGACTAAAGTCAAATAAATCTTGGTACAAATCAAAGACTGCAGAAATCTTATTTGACAAGAGGCATGGGCAGGAATGCTAAAATTCAGGCTGTTGAGGGGAGAAATACTCATTCCGCGGCATACTTAACTAAGAGTGACGTATCAAGATGCCTCCTGGTGAGAAGGCAGAAACAGGTCTTGGTTGCTGCACCTTTTACTATTGCAGCACCCTTGTACTGTTCCGCTCTCAGGAACATGAGTTTTTTTGTGGTAACTTAGGTTATTTGATCAACTTATCTCAAGCCCCACCCCACACTTCCTGTGTGCCGGGTAGGCACTGAGAACTCTCAGTATTGTTTTCAATATGAGTCAAGTGAATGAGAGGCCAGTCACACACTCCACATTTCACTGAAGCCTTCAGGGAAGTGGGGGTTAGAACACAGTGAACATCTACTTTAATAAAGTGGAGCTGCAGGACGGAGTGGTGCACGCCTTTAGTCCCGGCACTGGGAGGTAGAGGTATGTAGAGCTCTGTGAGTTTGAGGCCAGCCTGGTCTATGTAGTGAGTTCCAGGACAGCAAAAGCTATATAATGAGACCCTGTCTCAAGATAAAAAAAAAAAAAAAAGAAAGAAAGAAAGAAAATAGAGCTGTGTATGGTGATGACCTGTAACCTCATCACTCAGGAGACTTTGTATGGTGGTGACCTGTAACCCCAGCACTCAGGAGACTTTGTATGGTGGTGACCTGTAACCCCAGCACTCAGAAGACTGTGTATGGTGGTGACCTGTAACCCAAGCACTCAGGAGACTGTGTATGGTGGTGACCTGCAACCCCAACAGTCAGAAGACTGTATGATGGTAGACTCTAACCCCAGCACTCAGGAGACTGTGTATGGTGACCTGTAACCCTAGCACTCAGGAGACTGTTTATGATGGTAGACTCTAACCCCAGCACTCAGGAGACTGTGTATGATGGTAGACTCTAACCCCAGCACTCAGGAGACTGTGTATGATGGTAGACTCTAACCCCAGCACTCAGGAGACTGTGTATGGTGGTGACCTGTGACCCCAGCACCCAGGAGACTGTGTATGGTGTTGTACCTGTAACCCCAGCACTCAGGAGATTGTGGTAGGAAGGCTGCTTCATGTTCAAGGCCAGCCTGAACTTTAGTCATTTCCGGGTCAGTCTGGGTACAGAATGAGAGCCTGTCTTAGAAAAAGGAAAAATGAAATGAAATCAGTGTCACAGCTTAAGAGGTTGTGGTGGATCTCTCCATTATGGATTTCATGAGACTTGCTTGTGTTCCCTTGACCCATTCCGTCACATATATTCTAAAAGTTATATATGCACATGTGCATGTGCATACAAACACAATGTATATAAATGGTAGAGAAGACAGGAAAATTCAGAATTGAGATGTGTACATTGAGGGCAAGAGAGTAAGCTTGCCCTGAAGTCACAAAGACCTGATCACCGGAACCCACATAAAAAAGTTAGATGTGGCAACACACGCGGTAATCTCAGCACTAGGGAGTGAAGAGACCTTGATGGAGGCCCAGGGCCTCTCTGGCCTGCTTGGCAAGTTCCAGGCCAGTGAAAGATCCTGTTCGAAAAATCAGAGAAACATGCGCACAAGGTGGATGGCACATAAGAAATGCCCTTTGGCCGCTCCATGCATGCACACATGGACACCCACAGAAGTATGTGAGCACACATACATAGCATGTATGCATACATTGCCCTCCCCAGTTTCCAGCGCTACTTCTAGAGACCTCAACAACGACTAAGATTTTAGCGTCTGTTTCCAACGTGTTTTTAAAAAGTGTGTGCCAATCAAACATGAAGAGACATGTTCAGCTACCTATATAGTCACTGCCCTTGCAAGTCTGAAGGTCATGTTCAACTCTGTCATTTTCCCCCCTCAGGTTCCTTCTTCCCCAGCCCAGCCTCACAGTTTTCATGACCTAATGAATACCAACTCCCCCCTTCCAATTGCTTGTATCAAAAGAACGAGTCTTTGGCTCCTCCTCTCCTGAATTTCTGTGCAAGGCTTCTCAGCAAACCTTGATGGGCATATATCCGCAGAGCCCGGCCACGTGTTACATCGCATTGCTTTTACCTTCATTTAGGCCATGGGCATCTCTTGCTTGAGTTACTCCTGTAGATCGCCCTGCTTCTCCTTGGAGGGATGTGCTAGGGCAGGTTGCCTACTCAACTCTCCAAGGAAGAGAAAGGCCAGCAAGCAGCTAAGGGTATTAGGCACACTGCACCTCTGAGAAGAGCTAGAAGGTTGACCATTTACAACCAAAGTTATTGTTTATCCCATAACATAAAAAATGCCTTCAGGGCCTGGAGAGATGGCTCAGCGGTTAAGAGCACCTGACTGCTCTTCCAGAGATTTTGAGTTCAATTCCCAGCAACCACATGGTGGCTCACAGCCATCTGTAATGGAGTCAGATTCCTTCTGGTATGCTTGAAGACAGAGCACTCATAAACATAAAAAAAATACATGGATAAACAAATCTTAAAAAAAAAATGCCTTCAATGAGATCTGGCTAGCTGTCCCAGGAGACAGGATTCTCCGGTCTCCACCTCCCACCCCACCACAGGAGTGCTGAAATTACAGATACTTGTGCCACATGCCCAGCTTTGACACTGGGGTTCTGAAATTTGGATTCAGGTCATCACACTTGCTGCAGTGAAGGCTTTTCCCCTCTGAGCCATCCCCTCTGCCAAGATTTAGGACTATTCTCACCTACCACGGAGTCTAGAGCACAGGGTCCTAATAGCACTGGAGTGTCCCATCAACTTTAGGAAATACCATGCTCCGTGTTCCTTCCGTTTGAAGTGTTTGTCCATCTCCTTTGGTGCTGTCTCCGGTTGTGACTCTTTTGAGGACATGATTAGTTGTTAAGTGTTTGGAGATCTTTCCCTTACTGGCTTCTATTTAATATTCTATCAGAGAGTGTGCTTTCTATGACCTGAATCCTTTGTGCACGTCTTGAGATTTGGTTTGTGGCTTAGAGTGTAATCTTTCTTGCTACACACATTCCGAGTTCACTCGAAAAAGAGCCTATTCTGCTGCTCTCAGGGGGAGAAAAGGTGTTCTCTAATTATCAGTAAGATCCAGTTAGTAATCTCCTATAAGCCTACGAAATTTCATCCAGATGTTTAGTCGGTTACTGGGGTGGGGCAGGTGTTAAAATCCTGGACTAGTTCTATGGATTTGTTTATCTTTTCCTTGCAATTCTATCAGTTTTTGTGTCATTTATTTTGAAAGTCATAAATATTTGGATTTTTGGATTCTGGAGGAATTGCTCTTTTTCTTGTTCTGAAATGACCTTCCTTTTCCTTTTTCCATTCATCTGCTGTTTTTTGTTTGTTTGTTTTTGTTGTTGTTGTTGTTATTGTTGTTGTTTTACAGTCCAGTCCACTTTCTTTTGATTAGTGATAGTATGGTGTATCTTGCTTCTTTCTTTTCTATTAACTCCATTTATTCTTTACATTTAAAGCAAGGTTCTTGTGGCCTTTCTACAGCAAGCTCGTGCTTTTTCATAGAGCCTGAAGTCTGCTTTTCACTGATGTATTTTACTTTTATTCATCTGCAGGTGTGCATCTCTGCGCAAGTATGTGCACTTATGTGGGTGCTCTCAGAGGCCAGGAGAGGGTGTCAGCTCCCCTGGAGCAGAGGTAACAAGCAGTTGTGAGTCAGCCTACTGAGAGCTAGCAACCAAACTGGGGTCCTCTGCAAGAGCAGCAAAGATTCTTAACCTCTGAGCCATCTCTCCAACCCCAGAATCAGCTTTTTACCTGGGCTGTTTGGATCTTTTGCTTGATTTTTGGTTTGGGAGTTTTCTTTGCAATTCTATCAATTTTCTTTGCTATGTGGCTCTGGCTAGACTGTAACTCACTAATATAGACCAGACTAGCCTCAAGTCTGTGGCAGTCCTGTCTCCAAAGCATTAAGAATGCAGGTGTGAGCTACCAGGCCTGGTTGTTCCGATCATCTATGTTCAGGTGGTAATCGGTGTGACTCGGTTTAAATTCGTCACATGACTTTCAGTTTTCTTTTGGTCCCCCCCTTTCCTCTACCCTGCTTTCTTTTGAATGAGCCAAGTTTGTAAAATTATTCAATTAATCAGCTTTATAAATATTAAGCAGTAACTTTGCGTTTTCGTAGTTCCCCCAGGTATATAATAAAAGTCATTTTAGTAGATAAACAGTAAAGTTGGTCTGCTCTATTGCAGCCTCCCCCTCAGCTGGTTAGAGAAAGGATGCTTTTTGATTATGTCCAGTGTGCCCGGTACCTCTCCACACTTCCACCACATTAGCTCATGTGACACAGTTGTGTAGCACGTGATACAACAGCATGTGAAGTTTGGAGCACTAGTCTCACTGTACACTGAGGTTAAAGAGATGTCGTCAAATCTGCTCACAATAGCACAAGCTGGTCCAGGACGAAGGCAGGATGGACCTCCCTCCAAAGCCAGCGCGTCTGAGATTCACACTGGTGATCTCAAGTCAATATTCCATGCTGTCATTACCTGGTTTGAGAATTTAAGTTCTTGTTATTGCTTTTATTGTTGCTGTTTTCCCTCGAAAACCTGTTCGCCGTGGCTTCAGCGTTGAGGATTTCCATGCATTTCTAATCCTCTGTGACTTGGAGGGCTGCCATACCTCACAGGCTCACAGAGTGGCTCTCGGTTCCCGAAGATTCATTGGCCAACAAGAAAGCACAGCATTTATTGTTCTAAATATTTTCCCCCCCAGATGTTGTATTTAACTCTACCATCTTTCGGGTTCTCTGGGTTTTAAATTCCTCCCCCAAAACTATCATTAGCAAGATGTAATTTATTCATAATTTTTAAAGTTCTGTCATTTTTATTTAATGTAATGTTTTGTTTTCTTTTTGTCAAAAAGCTATCAGGCTAAAGAATCAGATTTGGTTCTTGGATGTTTTCAAACTGTGTGGATGTATGTTTGGCAGGCTGGCATACATGTGGCTATGAAGGTACCCCCTCGGCTTTTGGTGGTGGTGGGAGTGGGTGTGACCTTTTGACAACATCTGTAGGTGAAAGGATTATAACCGTAACATTAAAAAGATACCCTGTTTGGTCACTGTGTTGGCATATATCCTGATGGGAAAAGGTGTGCAATCACAACTATTGGTAGTTTAATGGGTGCCAGGCTACCCTACCATCACTAAGTGCCATAATACATAGTGTCTAAAGGGGAGGGAAGGTGTTAGGGGAGGGGAGAGAGGAGGGAGAGAGAGAGGAGAGGAAAGGCAACGGAAGGGAGGGAGAGGGGGAAAGGAAGGGAGAGCGGAGAGATTTTGATTCATTAAATGTCCTGAGAGAACCCGTAGCAATTAGCAATTTTATTAAGCATTGGCCCTTGATTACTATAGTGTTCTATAATGTTCTGTGCGACCAAAGAGGAGGCGTACAGAGCCCCTGCAGAAAGCAAAGCATGATGACCGTGCTGAGGGGATGTGGCCATATGGTTGTTTGTGCTGAGTTCAACCAGCCTCTTGCCTTTGTTTTTACTTGAATAAACCCGTATGTTAAGCATGTGTAGTTCTCAAAAATGAACCAGGTCAACCTGTCACGGCAAGACACGCAGCTTCAAGTATTTGTTGCTGGTGTGAAAATGAAAGCCTTCCAGGGAAAATGAGGACTCTGGAAACCCCCCTCTGCCGCCTTCCATGAGAGGCTTCCTGGTGTCTGAAACTCTTCCAATGACTGGCAATGACATTGCAAAACGTGACTCTTCGTGTTGCATGATGAAAGGTACCGATGTTTGCAAAACCCGTGTCAGCCCATCATAGAGTCCAGATTTCCAGTGTGAGAAGTTACAAAAACCCTGCATGCTGTGAAAGGTCAAGAGAGAGCCTTGGATACTATTGTGACAATGCAAAGTGTTCATGGACATGACCGCACTGCAGCCACTATCCCATGTCAGCTTTTGGAATGTGACCAAAAGCAATAGCATGTCACAGGACAAGACTACTAAGGAGCGCTTTCCTTTTCTAAACACAGAGCTGGGCAAGGCCTCTGTTCTACATGAACTCCAGCCAAGCCAGCTTACCGCGACAGATGAAGTGCAAGGGCAGACACTGAGAGCCCGGCAGTTGTTTATTTTTAATCGAGCCAGACATTAAAGAGATTTGTAAAAATACAGACAGACAGACACAAAATGATGTTCACTTCTCATATCTTTCTAATTACCATTTTGGAATTTCACTTTAATTTTTAAAATATTATCAACATTAACATAGCATAGTTTTTTTAAGGTTTATTTTTAAGCATGTGTTTGTGTAGAGGTTATGTGCATATGGGTGCACTCCCCATGGAGGCCAGAGGAGGGCATCAGATTTCTTCTGGAGTTACAGGAGGTTGTGATCTGCCTGGTGTGGGTGCTGGGAATTAAATTCTAATCCTTTGGAAGAACAGTATGGGCTCCTAGCTGTGAGCCATCTCTCCAGCCCCAAGGGGAATTATTATTGTTGAATGAACTAAAAAAAAAAATCTAGCCGGGCGGTGGTGGTGCACGCCTTTAATCCCAGCACTCGGGAGGCAGAGCCAGGCGGATCTCTGTGAGTTCGAGGCCAGCCTGGGCTACCAAGTGAGTTCCAGGAAAGGCGCAAAGCTACACAGAGAAACCCTGTCTCGAAAAACCAAAAAAAAAAAAAAAAAAAAAATCTTAGATCTCTCTGTGTTTCAGTTTATAATATAGTAAATGTTGGCAGTTGTACACCAAATAAACAAATGCTACTTGAGGTCCTCAAAGGGATCCTGAGAACAATGTGTTAGGGAGCTGTTGGTTCCCATCTCCCAGATACACTGAGCCTGCCTCCCTGATACAATCAGCCTTTCTGTCCACGGTGACTGTTATTTTCCTAGGCCATGGTCCTTTACCTCTTCTGAAATGGGTGTGTTGAGGGGCAGAAGGGTTGATGGAGTTTGGGAAGTGGATTTTGACTCCCGTGAGGCTTACTTATTTTCCTCTTTCAATTCAAGTAGGGCCCAAGGAAGACGGCTGTCACTCCATAGGTGTTATCAGGAAGGGTCCAACGTTGCACCTGTCAGAAAGAGCCAGGAGTAAAGGTTGGTTTGCAGATGAGAAGGAAGCAGATATACAAGGGGATCCCTGAGAGGGAGAGAGTAAACATGTACCCCTAGGATTCCCAGAGAGCTCAGATCCTTGACTCCAGTGTGTGCGTGCCACAGATGTGAGTTCTAAGGGAGGGCACAGTACTACCAGCAACACCCACCCTCTTCACTTGCTTGAGTGGGTTTCCATCACTTGCAACCGCTTAGAATCGTCTGTAGCTAATAAAGTGGGACATGTGTGGCCCACTATCAAACTTTATATGGTCTATGCTGTGCTATACCCTTTAGGGTCGGATTAAATTAAAAATACAAAACCTATGTTCCCTGGAAATGCAGGATACAATATCTATATTGAAGCTGAAGAAGAAGAATTACCATGGGCTACCCACAGATTAATTACTACCTTCAAAGAATTAGAATACTATCAAACATTCCTACCACAAAATTACGCCGAACAAAATTTAATCTTTCTGTGACTGTTCAAAAGAACTTAGAATCTTGTAATGCTCGAGGGACATTATCATTTTATAAATTGCACCAAAAAAAATTCTCATTATTTCTGCTCTCTGGTAGTTTGGATTTGGAAGAAATGGGAATTTACTGTAATACTTTGAATTATTGAGTTCTGGGAGCTCAGAGTACTTCAAATATACATGCATTATATCACTTATCTTGCTCATGAAATTTACAAATGGAAACAGTTAGTAATGGGTGGACTTTTGGATGCAGAGTCTGTTTCTTGAAGGTCTAATGAATAATTCTTCCATTTGGCATTTCCAAACTGATACTGGCTTACTTTTCTATTTCAGTGTATAATATAATATTATATAATATACACATCAGCTGAAGATCAAGTAGGGCTAAGTCTTGCGGCAAAGAAATTTGGACTATAATTTTATTGTATTTTAAAGTATATAGTAATCTGATTCCAGAGTTCAGCTCATAAATGTTCTGATGAACCTGGATGGCGCAATTTCTTTTCATATAAACGAAAACTCCACTGCGATGCCATAAAAGCCAATGCATTTGCATGTCCGCCTGGTTTTCATCAAACTAAAAATACTGTTCAAACTGTACGTGGAAAAAAAATGTTTTAATTTACAAGATGTTTTGTTCTCGTCTTCATTCTCAGACTCAGTGTAATTGTGCTTTCTATTTATGGATTAACTACGGCCAAATATAATATATCTAATATATAAATGACTTTCTTGCCACGCTTGCAAATATCTCTCTCCCTTAAAATGTAATTAGTTTCTTTCTGCTGCTAAAAAAAAAAAAAATTAATGCACTCAGAAGCCAGGGTTTATTTCTGCATCTCCTGCTGTTTGGGGAATATCTGTTCTCCCACACTGAGCACGGATAATCAACAGCGAACTGAGAGAAGAAATCCTCCGGTTAGGAAACATGAATTTGTAGTAAGTCTGATCTAACAGATTAATACAGAGCATGTGGTACATTCAATAGGAAAATGGCATTTAAATATTAATACTAGATAAATACAAGCTTCCTGCTAGCCTTGATAGTTTATAAGGCCTACACTTCTAGAGGGAAGTAAATCACTCTTCGTTTGTACTGTTGCTGGGCAACCGGCAGAAACATGTAAAACAAGGCAGTGCTTTCCTGCTCAGTTCTAACAGGGTCCAGTTTCAAACCTCATTCTCTTGCCGCCTTGATTTGTGTTCTGATTGGTGCTTGCTCCTAATATGGTTTCCCATATTAAACGTATATTTCTCCAACCAATATCTGAAGTGGTAATGTTCCAACAGTCCAAATGTCGATTACGAAAACAAACATTTGTTTCTCGAGCAAGTGTTTTCACACAAAAGCATTTGATTCTGCGTACTGAAGCAAACAAACATTTGCTCTAGGCGCTGAAGGCAGCCAAAAGTTCCTGCAGAAACATTTTGCAGGCTGGCTGGCTTTCCTCCCTGGAGCTTGATGATGTCCAAGGATGCCTGGGAGGCCAGTGGCTGGCCTTTGGGACCCACACCAGCCCACAGAGCCCACTAAGAAGCTTATGCATTTTTAAAACACATCTTGGAAGACAGTATGCGGCGTCGAGCTGCGACGTCTCCATTAGAATATGTCTTCATGTCTTAAGAAGACTTCATTTGCTAGAACGAATTCAGTCTTGGATGTAATTCCAGGACCGAATTCTTTGGAAAAATTCACAAAGCTGGTTCTCGCATAAAAAACACTCACACAATTTGGCAATCATTATTTATGCAGCGGCCCATGAGAGCTCACTACATGAATAGTCCTGTCACTACATTAAAGTTTATTTTCTCTCTTGAACGAGGTCGAGATTATCCTTGTAAATACATTTTATGTAAGTGCACACCCGCTTCACTGTTGAGATGCAGCTTTCACAGAAGAATCCTCTTGTTTCCGTATTATTTAATGCTTTTTGAAATGAATCAATATTTCTAGGGAAGTAATTTACTTAAATACATGTTCTTTAAAGCACGGGGAAATTGATTCTTTACTTCTGCTCCAAAGACATAGTATCCTAGCAACTGAGTCAAGATTGATTCTCCAGCTAGCTCTACACTGAAAATAGTTCCCAGCTTATTTAAAAGCAAACCACAAAATCATCTCAAGAGCAATGAATGAATGAATGAGTAAGTGAATAAATGAACACACGTACAAAAAAAAAAAAACATTTCAGGAATACTTGGTAGAACACATGACAATCTCTACCTTGTCAACTTTGAGGCATCTGCTGCATTTGAGGCCAGCCTGGGCTCCATTGTGAGTCCTTGGGTCAGTCTGGATGAAAGGGTGAGAAACCAAAAAAGAAACAAACAAAACCAAGAAAGCAGGCCTTGACTGAACTGGGCTAGTTAGTTGGGGTTTTTTGTTTGTTTGTTTGTTTTTTGTTTTGTTGTTGTTGTTGTCGTCAACTTGACACAAGCTAGAGTCATCTGAGAAGAGGGAACCTCAACTCAGAAAATATCCCTGTCAGATTGCCTTCTTGATCAATGGTTGATGTGAACAGGCTCAGCCCACGGTAGGCAGTGCCATTCCTGGGCAGGTGGCTGTGGGATGCAGACGAGAGCCAAGTGAACAAGCCACAAGGAACAAACCCATAAGCAGAATTCCTCCATGGCCTCTGCTTGAGTTCCGGCCTGATGTCTCTTCATAATGAACAGCAACCTGTGCGGTGAAATGAACCCTTTCCTCACCGGGTTATTTTGGTCATGGTGTTTATCACAGCAGTGGAGGCCCTGAAAAGGACAAACACCTTATATTGGTTTCCTCAGGTCTGGATACTGATGAGTTGACTCAAGCGCATTAAATGAGCAACTAGATGGTGGTAGCCACTCTAGTGACAGTGGACTTGATCTGCACTATGGCCAATGTCTTCCAGCAAATTAGCTTGAAACAGAAATGGGACACGGAGGGCCAGTCAGGGCCTCTGTGACGTTGATCCTCTCTAGCTTACCTTTACATTGGAGTCCAAAGCATGCTTTGTTTTTCTGAAACTCCCTACTAAGAGCAGAGAAAATGTACCCCACGGAAGCAGGGAGCGGCTGGGGACAGTGGATGTGAATGTTAATGAGGGCTAGTGGTGTTCACGTGGCCAACGCTTGTGTTGTTTATGGAGTAGGTGGGGAAGGAGCTTAGTCTGGGCTGTGAGCAGCTGAGGCAGGGGCGGGCAAGGAGCCCTTACATCGTTTGGGGGCATTTGGATCAGCCTCTCTCGCCCCATTACTCATCCGTGGTCCTTGTCTTGAAGGAGCTACAGGAGGAATTGGAAGAAAACTATCCACTTCTCTATTTCACCCTTGTGCTTAGAGATCTGGGGGAGTCAACATTTCCAAGACCTCACTTTAGACGACGGTACTATCCACAGCTGCCACCAGGAAGCACACAGCACACACCGTACAGGAAACAGTGACATTTAAAAATAGAGACAGCTCAGTAGTTAAGAACACTGACTGTTCTTCCAGAGGACCCAGGTTCCATTCCCAGGAGATCTTCTGGCCTGTGGTATGCCAACATATACATTCAGGCAAACACTCATATGCACAAGATAAAAATAAAATTAAAACCCAAAACTTTGTGTTGTGTTAACAAAATTTAAACCCATAGCAATTTCGTGTTACCACCAATCATTTAAATATAGATACATAGAAACAAATTTGTATTTGACACCCAATAATTTAGCCTCATTTTCTTCATGATCTCATAGTTTACTTTCTCTTATCCCACTAAATTTTATTCTGATATAATACACTTGATTTTAAGCCTTTTTAGAATCGCTCTAGTGGAACTTCCTGTTTATATAAATAAAAACAGAAACTAGAACTTCATTTCCTGTGACTAATACAGCTATAGGTACTTAGAAAACTTTCCTTCTGGAAAAAAAAAATTTTGATCAAGACATCTCAAATGTACTTTTAACATTTTTATGAGTGATAATTAAAATAAAGTTTGGATTTCATTAAAAGTGCCTATATGGGTGTGTCGGAAGGGGCCCTGTGCACAGCGTCAGTGAGTCGAGAATCAGGATGCAGAACTGTATCCCCAAGTTCAGCCTGTCCCAACAGTAGGTCAGACAGAGTGGCCCCCATAATTATATTTTCCCATTTTCCAAGCATTGCTGTGATTTAGTCGCCCTGGCTCATTTACATTCTCAATGTAATCACGGACCATCAGGGGCATTCTAGATGACAGAGAGAGGTCAGACCATGATGCTGCGGGCCAGACCTCAGAGAGGAGTGACGTCCCTGTGTGTCTCTGGGAGTTCTTTCGCAGCATTTTTTTTCTCTTTTCCTAAAAGTTTTCTGGGACAACGTTTCAGTTTCCATTTCCAACAGGGTCTCTGCGTTTGGCCATTTGCTTATTTAAAAATGGTTCCACAGCAAAGCTCTGTGTTTACTGGGGAGAACGCGGACAGACACGTGATCTGTTTACAGGGTTTGCCTGATGGAAATTCTAAAGCCGAATAATCTCTCTGTCCGTTTCTCTCTCCTAATTAAAATTAACCCGACTAACTAGCTAAATAAATAAATAATTTTTTTTAGAAGTGAGGCAGGGGGAGATGAACACAATTTGGCAGTAGCATGGAACACACTGTTTCTTTAGGCAGTGGAGTAGAAAATCAAGCCGGAGTACCACATGCCCTCTGAAATAACAGCAAAGGAAAAACAATTTAGCAAATTCTATTTATTTTTCACAGCCGAAGTCACGATTCTCTTCCCACAGAATCGAGGCCTCGAATCCTGATATCAAATTTAATAATACCAAATTCTTTATTTTCCAGAATAAATAGATTTGGGGACGCAGCCAGTGGAATTTTCCACTTCAATTAGCCACAGTGGGGAGTTTGCATTGTTACACAATTGTAATGAAGTTTAGTAATGAGCATCACAATGGAAAATTAATAAAAGCTCAGTGTAGCCCAGCCCATTCAAGTAATTGTTAATTAAGGCTACAATCAATAAGGAGGTAATAGCTCATGAACGCAGATTCTTGGGTATTTACTTCATTAGCGTCGCAAATCGAAGTGACTGTTTGGTGTAAGTGCGGAGGCATGATCTCATAGATTGGAGGTAGCCATAGTTAGAAAACTTGCAGTCTGAAGCAACCTAGGCATCCGAGTTTGCATGTATGCAGATGTCAGGGAACAGCCCCTTCCCATTCTGAGAAGACTGATTACTAGAGGCAAACTTTTGTTCCAATCTGGAAGCTGGAATCATTGGAGAGTCCCTTGGTTCCTTTTTCTACATTTGGGACACAGATCATTTCACAGATCATTTCCGTCATCCCATTTGTCTCGACTCCCCCATAGATACTTGTTTTTTTTCCTGTTGTTAAGAACAGGGCTATAGGACCACTAATTTGGCTCAGTGTGTAATAGCACTTGCAGTGGAAGTCTGACCCCTTGAGTTCAACCACCAGAACTCACATAAAGATGGAGCGAGAATTGACTCCGTGAAGTGGTCCTCTGATCGAGAGAGAGAGAGAGAGAGAGAGAGAGAGAGAGAGAGAGAGAGAGAGAGAGAGAGAGAATGAGAGAGAGAGGATGAGAGAAAGAAAAAAAGAGACAGAGATGGGGAGAGACAGAGGCAGACAGAGACAGAGGATAGATAGATAGATAGATAGATAGATAGATAGATAGATAGATAGATAGATAGATAGATGGTTTATAGACAAATAGCTAGACACACAGATACAGTCAGTAGATGGATGGATGGATGGATGGATGGATGGATGGATGGATGGATGGATGAATGGATGGGTGGATGGGTGGATGGGTGGATGGGTGGATGGGTGGGTGGGTGGGTGGGTGGGTAGATAAATAGGTAGATAGATACATGGATGGATGGATGGATAGGTAAATAGATAAGTAGATAGATAGGTAGATAGATACATGGGTGGATGAATGGATGGATGGATGGATGGATGGATGGATGGATGGATGGATGGATGGATGGATAGGTATGTAGATAGGTAGGTAGATACATGGATGGGTGGATGGATGGATGGATGGATGGATGGATGGATAGGTAAATAGATAAGTAGATAGATAGGTAGATAGATACATGGATGGATGGATGGATGGATGGATGGATGGATGGATGGATGGATGGATGGATGGATGGATAGGTGTGTAGATAGGTAGGTAGATAGATACATGGATGGGTGGGTGGATGGATGGATGGATGGATGGATGGATGGATGAATAGACAGACAGACAGACAGATCCATAGATAGAGAACACTACTGTAAATATTTCTTCTAGACTCCTTTGTAGCACCAGGCATCATTCCCTACGGCTGTCTGCTCAGCAGGCAGCCCTTCATCAGGCATTTTTCTTAAGAACAGTCTTTAGAATCGGCACTGCCCTCTCCGTGTCTTACTGCCTCTACCCTCACACACCTTCTTCCCATCCTCCTAAAACAGATGCGTGCATAGTAGCACGTCAAAGTGTATGCCGAAACCTGCAAATTGCATGAAACTCCCCGGTGGGAGGAAAGGAGCCCTCTGGAGTGGGCCCAGTGGGTCATGTTGTTGGTTTTCCCATCAGTTTGGATCAGCTCAGATCTGATCTTGTCACCCAACACCTCAATCCCCTCACATCCCTTTGTCACACAAATAATTTCTTTACTTGGCCTGATCATCTAGAATGTCTGGACTTCTCTTTCGCCGCACATCCTCCATCAGAATATACAGCCCGTGGTTTGCACAATTCTTCTGTGCTTTGGGTTTGTGCATCCCCTGGATGCCCCTGGCTCCACCCTGCTTGATATTCTCTTCAGCCTTCTGTTCCCTGTGAACACTCTCAGGACCAATGTGTTGATGCTGTCAAGTAGAAATGAAGAAACTAGGCTTCAGCAGCAACTTCCTGCGGCTTTAAAGGAAAGTCAGCTAATCCTCACTGGGGCTCCATTTTCCTCTCTGCGGATGAGAGTAGTACTACCAAGGCAGTGAACTTATCAAGACACAAATCTTTCATCTAACACACTGGACATCATTAAAGCGTAGGACGGGCTGTGTCCGCACACACAGATCTAGGTAGAAAATCTAGGGCATTGAAATAACACTAAAAACTGTTCGATAAAATAATGATGATGAAAAAAAGAGATGTTAGTTTTTTGTTGTTGTTTTTTGTTTTTTGTTTTTTTGTTTTTTTGTATTGAACTTACCATGGTTCTCTTTGCCAAGCCTTTTTCTTCATGAGGGAGCCATTTGGAGTCCACACAATGATGCGGCAGTGATCTGGTCATCCTTCCATGCTAACTTGGGAGGGGCTGTAAATGGGGACACACACAGACAGCCAAAGGAAATGATGGTCCTGCCTGTCATCTCGGATGCGAACCATCAGTCAGGGGTAGGATGTTTAACAATGCCATTGTAGAGCCAGGAGATGGGGCACCTCAAGGGGAGCTGCAAACAGGCCTTGGAAGACTCCACCACAGCCTGCACACACTTGGTAAGACTGCCTGCCAGGAGATGCTTTCTTCCCAGCCTTAAAATATGAAGTGTTTACTTTAGCACATCATAAAGACTCTTCCTCCACAAGCCCTCCTCTGCGAATGCCCTTCATCCAGTCCCAGGAGGACCTGAAGTTGCTTTAAGCAAGGTGTCTCACCGGGAGAAGGCCGCACCTACATTCCAAGTTGCTTCTTTTCCAAAGGCTTAGCAGATGCAGCGTTCACCACTTCCTTGATGCTCAAAAACCACTGGACTCCTGTCAACTCCATCTTGACCAGGGTCCACCTTGGTCCCTCTCCAGTCAAGAACTACCGTCACCAGGAAGCTGAGCAGAGTGCACCCCCAACCTCCTGCCTCTTATCCCAATCACCTCGAAGGAATTATGCCCAGACAGGCCTAGATAATGCTCCTGAGCGGGGTGTTTCGAGAAACAGCCACTTGAAAGCCATGGCTGTATTTATTTTAGGGATGTTGTTATTTACTATCTTGAAGAAAAATCCCTTTATGGGCACTATTAAAGACAAAGTCTTTGATGTAGTATTAGAAAGAGCTAGGCTTTTTCTGAGCCACTGGCTTCTTGCTATTTGGGGTTTTGTTCTGGGAATTTAGCAAGTGACTTTATTCTCTTTCCACTGGGTGTTATGAGACGCGGTGTTTCACCTTAACTGAAAACTATTCATTGGGCCGGGCGGTGGTGGCGCACGCCTTTAATCCCAGCACTCGGGAGGCATAGCCAGGTGTATTTCTGTGAGTTCGAGGCCAGCCTGGTCTGCAGAGCAAGCTCCAGGACAGGCACCAAAACTACACAAGGAAACCCTGTCTTGAAAAAAAAATATTTACTGAGGGTCTTGTTTTAGATTTGTTGTTTATTTCATGTGGATGAGTATTTTGCCTGTATGATTGTATGTGCATCCCACGTGTACCTGGGGACCACAGAGGTCAGAAGAAGGCATCAAATCCCCTGGAACTGGAGTTATAGGTGGTTGTGACACACCATGTGGATTCTGGGAGCTGAACCTGAGTCCTCTCTGAGAATAGCAAGTTCTCTTAATCACTGAGCCATCTGTCCAGCCCCTCACTGCGTAGTTTTAACCACCAACTTGAACCCTGGGTTTATCATATTTTTCCATTGTTTTGATTGCATTTCACTTATTTTATTTCATTTTTTTTTAAACAAGGTATGTCGTTAGGCACACAACACGATCAAAACATTTCGGAGCCAGCTGGAACAGAAATCACTAAAGAGCAGACCGTCTAGTCCAGCATTCACTAGGTGCTGACTCCGACTCTCTGCCAGGGAATGGGTTCCCAACACAGAAGGCATCTCTTGGCAGCCAACAGCTCCGGGCTGCTGCTGCTGCTGCTGCTGCTGCTGCTGCTGCTGCTGCAACCTGAGGACCTCCAGGATGCAACCACCACCAGGAACACTACACATCTGGAAATGTAGAAGCTGGAATCACAACAAGACAGGGCTAGTGACTTATTGGGGACTATGGGGGTTCGGCCCCTCGATAGTCCCCTTCCAGGGTCTGGGAAGAATCTACAACCAGCTGATAATTAATCTTTGGTGAGAAGACATGAATCTATGTACACGAAACTCCTTAGTCCATATACTTTATTATTCTGTGTCAGTTACAAACTTATATTCTGGTCTCATGTTTAGCTCATTTTTAGCCTGATTTCTCTCTACACTTGTCTGCAGTCCCCTCCAAGTTCTATCTTAATTCCTTTGTCTAGTTCTGCCCCTTCTAGGTTCTCATCCATCTTGTTCCTTCCCATATCATCTTTTCTCCCATCTCCTTCTCTCTCTTCATCTCGTTCTTCCTCATCTTCCATCTCATTCCACTAGTACTCTCTTTTAGCCCTTCAATCTACTTCTTCCCCATCTCAGTTTGTTCCTCTCAAGTTCTTACCTATCTAGTTCTTCCATTCTCTTTTCTCTTCTCTCTCCTCTGTGTCCTGGAAGTCCTGGTATATAAAGCCAGGCTTCCAGGGTCAAACGGAGGAGTAATAAGAATCACATTGAGAGGCAATAACTGTCAATTATCATTTGCAACCCCAAAGGGAAGTGACCAATGGGGAAATGAATTAACTAAAGGCCGAATTCGGGTAATATCTAAGAAGAGGGCTCTTATGTGCTCAACTATAGTCTTAAATGTGATTGGTAGAAAATGTTAAGAATCTATAAGTCACTAGGTCAATGGGTGAAAATAAAACTGCCTTCTTTTTTCCTGTGGCTCCTATCTATGCAAGCTATCTGCCATTTTTCTGCAGGGTGGGGGAAAGTGTGCTCAGTTGCTAGGCAACTTGTGTACAGCTAGATGCCTCTGGGGATAGTTAAAGGGAGATCTGGAACCAGAGGTAAGATTTGGGAAAGGAGGAAGTAAAGCTTAATTGGCACATCCGCCAGGCCTTCTCAAACAGGTAGCCTGGATGCTTAAGTCTGTTCTTAGAAAGTACGGAGGTATCATTGATAAGGTACTTTCCTCCATCTGGGGATGGACCTGGCCGGATGCTGCCAATGATGATAATTATAGGGAGGCTTGAACTGGGGTTCTAGCTATGCATAGCTGTCAATGCAGAGGGTTATCTAAATATCCCTAGAAGTGGTTAAGTAAGTAGTTAGCGGTCTATAAAGTTAGTAAGGTTGTAAAAAGGAGGGTCCGAGCTAAATTGTGTAAAGCTATTACTGAACATCCGCCTGACCTAGGCAGTGTCTCCTTGTGGAATTTGTCTTAAATCAGGAGACTTGCATATGGACTGTTATTACTGCTAGTCCTTGAAAGTGGCTAAGGAAGATAATCTGATTCCAGAGAAAGCCTTTCCTGAGGCTGTTCTCTAAATACCTGGAATGTGTATGTCCAGAGAGTGATCAGTCCACACTATCAGTCCTTCTTAGGGGAAAGTCAATTGGGAAAACTATGAAGGCACACATGATTTTCATAACAGAAGACAGCTGATATATAAAACAAGCCAAGTAACACCAACAACTCCTTGGGATTTGGCTTCCTCTGGAGGAATTCCCTGATTCCTCCAGGTAGTGACTTCGCCATAACCAGCTGAGTTCTTATGATATATTCCTGAGGCCTGGCGCAGTGGCCGTGTGTCACAGGGACCATCCATGCTTTCGGGAATGGGTGGGGCTTCCTTTTCTCCATGCTGAATCTCCAGTTGCAATGGTGTCCCACAACTGCCAGGCAGGAGAAGGGCCTGGAGGACAGACGGGTAGAGGGATGGCGATCCTCTGCTGATCATCTAGTTTTTAAATTGCACTAAGCATAAACAATAAATCCCTCGTGTGGGTCTACAGTGAACTGAACCTTCTAGAACCCTTACCTTCCTCTCTGGTCCTCCTGGCCTTCCTTTCTATCTTGTCTCTCTTGTCCCAGGTCTGGAATTATTGTTTAAAAATTTAAAAATTGCACGTACTTATTTATCTCCTTCTACCCTGGGGGCCCCAGGTCAGCAGGCCAGGCAACAAAGCACTCTTATCTAATGAGCCATCTCACTAGCCCCTACCTGAACATTTTCATCCCCATCATTAGGGGGAGGGGTTCAGTTTTAGGTCTTTATTCAGCTCTCCGCTCAAATTTCACCACTTTCTGCCATCCGGTTGGATGGATACCATCTAGCTGAAAACACAATCACTCCGGGCCCCGGCTCTTCGCTGGGGATCCAGTGCCCCCCGATTCTTTTGCTTCACACCAGTCCCCTGGACTCCTGGTACAAAGCTGATTGCGCAGAGCCAAGCTTATTGCTGAGTGTAGTCAGTGGAACCCCACAACCATCTCAGAGGAGGAGGGGGTGTCAAGGGTCAGATAGTGATAAGATTTTGAGTGTCCAGTCACAGGTTTGTTTTTGTTTTCTATGCTGTGGAGGTTAATTGGAATTGGAGTTTGTTGTTGTGGCCAAACACGTTTCAAGACCCAATTTAAGGGAGTCTTTACAGTCCCAGGAATACAGTCCATTATGATGGGGAAGGACTGGAAGCGGGCGGGCAGGAGGAAGCGGGCGGGCGGGCAGGAGGAAGCGGGCGGGCAGGAGGAAGCGGGCGGGCAGGAGGAAGCGGGCGGGCAGGAGCGGAGCAGGGACCTGGCTAGTCATGCTGCATTTACAGTCAGGAAGCAGAGACCGGATTCGAAGTGGTGCTAGCCTTTCCAACTGTCAAGGACTGTCTCCAGCGACTGCTTCCTCCAGCGAGGCCTCACCTCTTAAAGGCAGTAATGGTTCTTAATCTGTGGGTTGCAACCCCACTGAGTCAAATGACTCCTTCACAGGGGTCACCTAATACCGTCGGAAAACACAGATATGTACATTACGATTCATAACAGTAGCAAAACAACAGTTACGAAGTAGCAATGAAGTAATTTTATGGTCGGGGGTTCGCCACCACGTGAGGAGCTGTATTAAAGGGTCACAGCATTAGGAAGGTGGAGAACCACAGCAAAGGTATCACAAACTTCCCAAACATTGTTACCAGATGGGGACCAAGTGTTTAAACGGACGAGCCTGTGCGGGCCGTTCCACATGGAAATCACTGTTGTAGAACTGGATCAACACAGACTGCTAAGGACTTCTGAGTGGGGGCCTTGAAAATTGTGCACATCGGTTGGTCATTCCTGGTGCGGGATAGGTAAAGAGTCAGATACAAACATGATCCGGAAGGTCCCGTGACTACAGCACTACTCTTTGAAGGCTGAAATATCATGGGACAGGATGATGGCAATGCTGATGTGGTTCCGGGTCACCCACATGAAACTGTCTTGTTTCTCATTTACTCCTCTATTTACCTACTACCACCACCACTGCAGAGAAATCTAATGCAATCTATGATTTCTCTGTCTCGTTCAACTCTGTGTTCAGAGGACCCTCCCTCCCATCCCTCCACCCCCTCTACCCCCCTCCAAGAGGGTCTTGGATCCAAATGTGCCGAATATTCATGAAATTTCCAGGGAAGGGCTTTAATCAGCTCCTTGTTGCTTCCTACAGCTGGAGCCTGTGATGGGGAAGCAGGGTTATGCTTGGGCTCAGGGGCTCGCAGGCCTGAGAAACATCTGTTTCTCTCCTTTGCTTCATTCACAGCATTTCATGGACCCCTGGATGGGTGTGAAGCGGCGCTGGGTGTTATCACATCAAACGTCCAATAGCTAAGTGTCAGAGAAGAACAGGTCCTCCCATGCCTCTGTGTGTATGCGTGGAAGAAGAGTGAGTGTTGGCACCCATGGAAGGTTTACTGGGAAGGGCTTTAAGGCTACTTTAAGGCTGGCCATCGTGGCAACACAGCTTTAATCCCAGCACTCAGGAGGCAGAGCCAGGCGGATCTCTGTGAGTTTGAGGCCAGCCTGGTCTACAGAGTGAGCTCAGGAATGAGTTTCCCAACACTTATATATTGAGACCTTATCTCAAAAACATAGGAAGTCCTTAAGAACAAAACAACATATAAAACATTAAGAATTACATGTGAAATAAAAGACAGCATTATAGACATTTGATTTCGTGCATTTTCTTATCTACAGAAAATATTTTTTAAAGATTTATTATATGTGTACAAGTGTTTTGCCTGCACATATCTAAGTGTACCACATGAATGTTTGATGTCCATGGAAGTCAGAAGAGGGTGACAGATACCGTGGGCCTGGGGTTAGGGCCTGTTGTGAACTGTCATGCAGGGGCTGGGAACTGAACACAGGTCCTCTGGAAGAACAGTGAGTTCTCTTAACCACAGACTCATCAGTTCAGTCCTAGGACATATTTTCTTAAATAGATGATGTTACAGATGAAAATATGATAGGAAGCCATATGTGTGCTACAGTATGTTTTATGAGCATATGATTCTTATTAAAACACATACAGAGAGAGACACAGAGAGAAAGAGAGACAGAGAATGAACAAACACTCACAAGCAAGGATCAGAAGACATTAACACTTGTTAATTCGGGGGGGGGGGCAAAATTATCTGTGTTTTATTTTTATTTTCCATACTTCTCTTCATTTTTTGACACGGAATGCATGTTTTTTTTAGAATGGTATTTTAAAATGTCACTTTCCTGTTTTAGGGTAGGGAGGATGGAAGAGTGCCAGCTAAGTACATGATGCCCAGTTAAATTTGAATTTCAGATAAATAACATTTTTTAAATAGGTACACCCCCAGTATCACATAACACCGAATGCTAAAAAGCATACGTTGTTCTGGGTTTTGTTTTGTTTTGTTTTTTTCCCTAAATCTAGCTACCCTAAATTCTGATACTCTCAGGGCTAGGGCAGCTCCTCAGGTCACTAGAGAAGTTTTCCATCCTTACGCTCTGTCCCCACCTCCAGTGAGATTGTGCTGTGTTGTCTACAACCTCCCTAACAACCTTCAGGTTCTCATAATCCTCCCAAAGTTACCCTCGATTTTGGGGACCAGGGGTGTCATTGCGGTGGGGTACCAGCCATCATGATATGCTAGGGGAGGATGACCAGGTCCCTCATGTGCCTGTCATTGACTCTGCTGTCCTCCTTGGTGAAACCAACTCCATTTGGCACCATGAGGACAGCCCTCCTGGGAGTTGTCAGACCCACCTCATCACTGACCAGCCTCCTTGCATGAGCTCTGTGTCTGAGGCACAGTAATGGACTCCCTCCATCCCCCCTGCCCCAGTCCCAGTGATGCTATAGTATAGAAACAGGCACACGGGCAAGATGGAGGCTTTCTAGAATGCCTGAGGCCTCAGGGTCAGGACTTTGTACTCTGAATCTCTGGGTTTGGGGCAGAGCCTGGGTGCAGACAGGAAGGTCTCTCTGTCTATAAAGAAACCTAGGGCTGAGAAAGCCACCTACCAGTAGCCAGGAAGCTGACAGGATTGTCCTTGTTTTTGAGAGACTCTGCTTCGGCTCCACGTTTCTGCAAGAACACATGTACATCCAGAGTGGCCTTCTTTGGGGAACGAAATCTCTAGATCCATGGCCAGTGGCTAGGTACCAGCATGGCCCCATAGGGATCTTGACTCACTCACTGCCTTGCCCTCTGGAGTAGCCCCAAGATGTCCCCAGGTGAAACATTAGCTGGGACATGTAAACATGGACTCCAAAAGATTGCTGATTCACTGGGCATGGAACACTGGGCTTTGAACATGCCTGCCCCCCCCCCCCAACTCTCTAGGTCTCCGTTCCTCTTGGCAAGCTGCGTGGCTTCAACCAGTGCCAAGAAAAGGGTCTCTTAACGTCAAAGTCTCATGACGTGAATTTTAGGGGTTTGTTGGTTGGGGGTTCCACTCCCCGAGCTGGAGAAACGCGGCAGTGAGTGGTTCAAGTTAAGCTGATAGAGCCAGAGTTTGAACGGGTTTGTCGTCTAGCGAACTTGGCTGCAATATCATGACATTGCCGTAGTTAGCTCTCAGCGGCAGCGGGTAAGGACAGGAATGTGAGAGGCCGGGGTCTCTGTTCTTCCCGCTGCGGCTGCTCTACAGGCTGTGAACGTAAGGAAAAAGCCTTCGCCCAACTTCCACTTATTGGAGACCGATGCCAAAGCATCGATCTCCAGGATCACGTGCGCCGACGGTTTCCTCACACCCGTGTGCTGGTTCCTGAAATACCTTCAAGGGCATTCCCTCTGCTGCTAAGGGAAGAACAGGAAAAGGTGAGCACTTTAGCTGCTTAAACTGGTGAACATTTCACCAGTTCAATCATTTCCCAAGAACAGGATTTGGCAGTATGGTGGGGAGGGCAAGACACAGTTTCCATGTTTGCCTCAGTGAAGCCATTAAGAGGTAAAGAGATGTGAAAGGAAGAGTCAGGAAGTATGACTCAAGTCTGCAATGGAGTGAGGGATCAAATGGATTAATCCCCTGGCTACAGCGGGTTCTTGCCATGTTTGGCCTCTGAAGAATAGTCACAAGAAAAATGTTAAATAAAAATATTGGAAACAACCAATAGCATTTTCATTGGGTAGCATATATGTACATATGTGTAATATATATGCTCATACAAACAGAAATATATATGTATATCTGTTTTAGAAATATATATGTATTTTATATGTATTTCTATTTGTATGAACATTTGCCATTTAGATGGTATTAGCTGTTCTGATTGAAGAAACCAAATCACTTTAAAGACCAGACTTGTCCATAAAGTGTAGGCATAGAAGACATTCATCACCTTAACTTATTTGGACGGTGGTGTCTGAGTTGAGTCCCCAAGAGTGCTATGAGATGAGGGTCAAGAGAAAATGCTTGGTTAAGGAAGTGTCCCTGAAGAAGATGGGGAAGGGTGTGTGCAAAATAGAACAAGATCATGAGGATCCAAACAAGATGAAGATGTTCTGGTCCCACAGAAGAAATTCGGAATGTCCAACCTGAGGCGAAGGACATCCGTGGTGATCTGGATGGGGGATACTGATGTAAATCCGAAGTGGCTTCCTGCTTCTTCCAAATGCAGACAAGTGGCTGTATCCTCGGGTTAGTTCCACAAAGATCCATCATTGCCTCCTCAACACTGCCTTTCTCTTCCTCCCGTGAAACACAGAAGCAGGCTCTCTCTGGAGAGCAAGTGAATGAGCCCAGTGGATCTAATCTTGTTCTCTTCCATTCTTAAGGTGTGATGAGCAGAGGAAGCAAAGCCCGAGGTCCAGCAGGAAGAGAATTCTCCCTGAAGACAGAATGTGGGTTTACAGATGTTCTGTGAACTTATCTACCCTAAGCACTGTCTCACTCGGAGGGCAGTGTGTCCCAGGAGCCTGAGGGTGGAGCTCACACAAAGGACCTGGATGCTCAGACAATAGCGCCTCCCTCCACACAGAGACAAGGAAGTCTGACCTGGGGATGAGTCCAGGTAGTGGTGGGCAGAGATACCTGGAGCTTACGGCCATGGCTTTGCATGGGCAGCATGGTGTAAAGTGGTCGTCGCTATAATGCAAACCCTGAACAGCAAAGGCTGAACGGAGGAGCTCAGTGGAAGAGTACTTGCTTCCCATACCCGAGGCCCTGGGTTCCATCTCACCACCACCAACAACAACAATAACAACAAACAGAGAAACAATGGGAGATGAAAAGGGAAATCTGTTAGTGGAGAGCTCTGGGACGTTCACGTTCAGTTCACAGACTGATTAACTGAGGGCTTCCCCCCCAGTACAGCCAGAAGTTCTAAGACACAGCTAATACTTCCTGCTAAACAAACACGTGGTGACTCTGAGGAGGGGGTGGCGGGGGTGTGCTGTGGACATGAGGTCTCCCGATGTTGCCCAGACTGACCCCCCAAATCCTAGACTGAAGCACTCCTCCTGCTTCAGCCTTCTGAGTAACTGGGGTGACAGATGTGTGCCTCGTTATTAAACATATTTGTAAGTATGATTAATAGCCAGGATGGGAGAAAAAAATGGAATAATATGCGATGCTCAATTAAAACCAGAGACGGTAGAAAAAGAGAATGGAAAACAAAACACATAAATCAGTAGAATAAGGGCAGTAAGAGAAAACAGTTAGAAATATGGTAGCTATTAATCTGGCTATGTCAATAGCTACTTTAAATGTCATTAGTCTAAGTGCAGAATAAAAAGCTTAGAGATTCACGGAGCGAATAAAAAATGAGACCCAACTAGCTATATGTTGTCAGCAAGACCCTCACTTTCAAATGAAAAACCACACAGGTATTCGTTAACATACCAAAAGAGGGGCTGGAGGGGTGACCCTAGGGTTAAGAGTGCTTGCTGTTCTTGGAGATGGCCTGAGTTCAGCCCCAGCACACGGCAGCTCTGTCATCCCTGGTGCAGGGCACTCAATGCCCTCTTCTGGTTTCTGAGGGCACCGAGCATATTCGGTGGTGCTGGTACATACGTGCCGGTGAACACTCATACACACACATTTTTTTTTTTTTAATAAAAAGAGCAAAGGGATGGAGAAAGATAAACTGCTAGTAATAATACTCCTCCCTCCCCCCAAAGAAATCTGCAGAAGCCGCATTCACCTCAGATGATTTGAGAACTGAAATAAGAAAATTTAGCACGGCTCAAAAGGGGCATTGCATAACCAGGGGCGGAATTCTCCAGGAAGACCATTTGAGCTTGCACGTGGAGGTACATCCTGAAATTGATTGCCCAGAGCTGGCACAGACCCCAGGTTAGACAGCATGATCTACAAAACGCCCCTCATACAGGACACCGGCTGCAGACTCCAGCGTTCTGGGGATCCTCACACTTCAGACCAAAGGGGACGAATCCAGGGCTTCCTGCTGTCCCTTTCAGTTGAAAGGTCTCCTGGAATGACTTGTGGACATTTACCCTACCCCTCCCCTTCTTCTTCTTCTTTTTTTTTTTTTTTTTTGTTTGTTTTTTTGAGACAGGGTTTCTCTCTGTAGCTTTGTGCCTTTCTAGAACTCACTTTGGAGACCAGGCTGGCCTCCAACTCACAGAGATCTGCCTGCCTCTGCCTCCCGAGTGCTGGGATTAAAGACATGCGTCGCCACCACCACCCGGCTATCCCTCCCCTTCTTTGCATATAAAGAAATCAGTCTTCCAATGGACTGACTAGCTTGCCCCTAAATGATGACTTTAAAACTCAAACCTATCTCTTCTTATTTCAGAGTCCTTGACCTCTAACCACCGGCAGAGGTTCCTATGAGCTGTCGGGGTGAGGGGGTGGGGGGGGGAGCTCATCATTGGGACTTTCCATCTCAGTGGGAATCAGCCCCTAGCACCACTCCACAACCCCCCCCACCAACACACACACACACACACACACACACACACACACACACACACACACACACACTGCTTCCAACTACTAGCATTGGCCTCTGGGCAGCAGCTTACTCCTGTTTGTGGCGGAGCTAACCCTGCATAAATGTAAATAGGGCAAGGAGCTGACGTGTTCTGGGGAGGGGGTGAGAGGGTGGATGGCCCCTCTGAGAGCCTTTTCCCTGGCTCCAGATGGCTCCAGCCCCAGTACCCCCAATGAAGCTTGCTTGATGATGAGTTATGTAGGATGCCACCCCTCCTCGGACGCACTTCCCTGTTCCCTGGCTGGTATTTCCTTCACCTCCCAAAGGGCTCATTTGCACTTTGGTGCTTATCCTAGGGTCTGTGTTTGGGGGTATGCTAAAACAATTGTGTTCCCTGGAAAAAGTCTTTTCTTGAATTTCCTAATACTCAATACTCATGGGATGGTTTTTGGTTTTTTGTTTGTTTGTTTGTTTAGTCCTACAAGGCATAGACTTTAAATTGAGAAAGAAGAAACACTACTCACATTTCTTTTTCATTTTATTTTTAAAACGTATTTTATTTTTTTAAAAACTGACACACGTGTGTGTGTGTGTGTGTGTGTGTGTGTGTGTGTGTGTGTGTATGCTGAGTGCATACACTGAGAACAGTGTCCAGAAAGGCCAGAAGAAGACTTCAGATTGAAGCTATAGTTACAGGTGGTTAGCTGTCCAATGTGGGGAGTGGGGACCCAGGTCCTCTGGAAGATCAGTCAGTGCTCTTAAGCTCTGAGCCATCTCTCCGGCCCCCTTTGCTTTCTTGAATACTGGGTAGGGATTATTTTTACTAACCTTGTCCAATTCATATGCTAAGAGACTCGCCTTTTTAAGATGTCATATTCAGGGTTCTTACTCATGGGCTTGTGAAACCATCACAAACACGTAATTCCAGAACACTTCCATCACACTGAAAGAAGATTGTGTCTATTAGCACGGTGTCCTCACACTTTCCTCTGTCCGAGGCCCATTGCAACTCTCTTTCTAATTTTTGTTTATTTTGCATCTTTTCTATAAATTAAAATTTCCAATTATGTGGTCTCTTATGCCAGGCTTGTTGCCCTGAGCATGATCCTTGCAAGCTTTCTAAACGTTATATTGTGTATCAGTACTTTATTCTGCTTTATGGCTGAATGATATTCGAGCACATGCACAGACCACAACTTATTTATCTATTCATTAGATGACTTCACAGGGCCGTGTGCACCTTTCAGCTGTTATAAATAATGAATGCTGTAAACATCTGCATATACATTTCTATTTAATGCTCTCCACCCCCCATTTCTGTAGTAGGTCAACTTAGCAGTGGATTTGTTGAATTGCACAGTTCATCTATTGGTAACCTTTTAAAGAATGAGTGAGCTGGTTTCCAAAGTTGCCACACCACTAGACATCACTGGAGCCAGTAAAACATGTGACTCCCCCACTCCCCACACCCTTTCCAAGACATTTACCATTTTCACAAAATTACAGCCATGTTTATGGGTGTGAAATGGTCTCTCACTGTGCTTTTGATTTACATTGACCTAATGACCAGAAATGTCAAGCATTTCCCAACTGAGTATTGTTCACACGTATGTCTCCTATGAGTAAATATCCATACAAATTCTTTGTTCATATCCAATTTAATTTGCCTACTTATTGATAAGTTTCAGGATTTCCTTATGTATAATACATAGTGCATACTAATAAGATATTTTGATTTGTCAGTATTTTCTCTAATTCTTTGAACTGGCTTTTAAATTTCTTGCTAGTTCCTTCTATTTTTCTCTAAGCGTTTCATAAGATTAATTGTGTATTTAGATCACTGATCATTGTGGGCTATGATAGAATTCCTAGCCACTCCCCCATAACCTCGTATGCGCTGGCAGGAAGCTTAATCATTCCAGGGTCTTATGTTTTACGTAATCCTTGCTCCACGTGGGCACGTAATTTGTGCACAGCGTGATCATGTAATCTAGGCGCATGCATGGCATAGCCCATATGCGCATGTGTGGGGAGAATTCATAAAAAGTGAATTCCATCTATTTTCCCCTCTCTCTCCCTGAATGATCTTCAATGAGCCCAAGCACACATGCCCTATGCTCCCTCTTCCCCTAGTCAACTCTTATAGTGCCTTGTGGCTTTTCTTGAATGGTAAACAGTGCCGCTTAATGGATAACACAACACTGCATAACTAACTGGTTAATGTTTACATATGAAGTGAGGAGGGGGTCCAACTTCATACCTTTGCCCTGGCAACAATCCTGACCCCTGTATTAGTTACTTGTCTCTTTGCTGTGACTGAATGCCTGACAAGAGCAACTTAGAGACAGGAGGATTTATGTTGGCTCACAGTTTGAGGGCACACAGTCCATCATGGCAGGAAAGCTTGGTGGTAAGGTCTGGTCACATTGCACCTACAGTCCAGAGGCAAAGAAGAGATGAATGTTGGTGCTCAGTTCACTTTATTCTTTGTTTTTTTTTTCCTTTTTATTAAGTGGCAGACCTCGGTCTTTAGGATGGTGCCACCTCCATCTGAAGTAGAGCTTCCTTTCTCTGTGGAAGTACCCTCATAGGCAAACCCAGAGCTGTGTCTCCCTCCCAGTGATTCCAAATCCAGGGAAGGTGGTGACGGTGAGGATTAGACATTACACTCACCCTGAACTGTACTGGTGTCCTTGGTAAAGAGCAGCTGACTACAGGTGTGTATTTCTGAACTCTCATGTTCTACGCCATTGATTTGGGTGGCTAGCCTTGTGCCAGCGACACATTCCCTTGATTTTACTAGCACTTATAGTAGGTTTTAAATTCGAGCAGAGGAGTGAGTCCTCCATCTTTGTTTTTATTGTTCTCCTCCTTCCTCCCTCTTCCCCTCTCTTCCCCCTTCTTGTCTTAGCTGTACCTCCTCTCTTGCCTTTCCTTCTCAACTGGAATCCCTTTACTCCTCTTACATGGCTCCTCAGCATCCACTGTACCAGCTCCGAAAGTCTGAATCCAAGCATCGCTCCTGATCAGCTGTATGGTCTCGGGCCAGATATGCCGACACTAGACTCTTATTCCTGGAAGTTAGAAACTTTTGAAGGACTCCAGAGGACAGTCAAGTTGAGGTCCCAGCTGGGATTCTACTGAAGGATTGAAAGAGGCCAACTTGGTAAGGACACAGGTTTCAGAGATTTACAGAGCTCCTCAGCACACCTGGGCATCCTTTACTTACTGAACACGGTGAGCTGTCAGCACTTGCCTCTCCTTCTTTAGCATCCCACAGCTCTTGATACCTAAGCTACTTACAGTTTCAGGATAGTGCTGGCTTCTTGCAAACTCCAGGAGACCTCCATCTCTGGGGATGGCGAAGCACGTGGTGATTCATGTAGTACCTACTTGTGTTTCAGTTGCATGGACTTGCCAAGAACGATTCTGAATCTGGGATTTGAAACTTTTGGCAACGGTTATGAGGAGAAGGATGTAGTGGTCTTCGTTGGGCCGTTTCTCGACTATCCAAGAAAAATGTTCAGCAAACTGATCAACTAGCAACTTTTGGTCTTCTGGATAGGAGGGACACAAAGTGAGAAGATAGTTTAATCTCCAGGAGTGGTGCCCAAAGAGACCCACCCAGTGTCCAAGAGAGAGGAGAGTTCTCAACAAGAGGGAGAGACTCTTGGCCCATGTTCTCTAGACTCTGAGAAAATCCTTCTCATCTTCTACTTAATTTCTTAAAAGGTTCAGTGAGACAGGTATAGCAGTAGGCACATTGTGGTGGATTGAATGAAAATGACCCCCATAGGATCATAGAGAGTGGCATTATTGGAGCTGTGGCCTGTTGGGAGAAGCATGTCACTGGGGATGGGCTTTGAGGTTTCAGATGTTCAACCCAGGCTGGGTGTCTCATGCTCTTTTTGCTACTTGTGGATCCTGATATAGAACTCTCAGCTACCTCTCCAGCATCATGTCTGCTGTAGATGTAACCAACCATCTTATTAAATAAGAAACACAGAACCAAAGTAAAAGAGAAAGCCAAGAGGTCAGAGCTCAGAGCTAAAATCTTACCCTTCCTGTGGTGCTCCTACCTCTGTGAAAAAAGAGCTACTTCCTGTGTGTATGTCTTTACATAGTGTTTTTGTTCTGCCTTCTCATTGGTTGTAAACCCAAACACATGACTGCCTCGTCACTGCCTGTAAGTACAGCCCTCCAGGTCTTAAAGGCATATGTCTCCAATGCTGGCTGTATCCCTGAACACACAGAGATCTATCTAGCTCTGTCTACCAAGTGCTGGGATTAAAGGCGTGCGCCACCACCGCCACACTCTTGCTCTGGCTCTAATAGCTCTGACCCCCGGGCAACTTTATTTATTAATATACAATTAAAATCACATTTCAGTACAAGTAGAATACCACCATATTTCCCCTTTTCTATTTTAATAAAAAGAAAAAAAGCAAAAGGTTATAACTAACATAAGAAAAACGATATACAAAAGTACAATAACTATATACAATATATACAAGTAATAAATACCTAAACAATGTCTAGTCTATTTGTATTTGACAAATTCAGAGCAAATAATTGCATTATCTATCCTATTTTGGTAAGTCTGAAATGTATCTAATTCACTTTTTATCCTAATTAATCTTCAACTATAAATAACTAACCTTCAACTATAACTAACTAATCTTCAAGTATAACTAACTAATCTTCATGTTCTGTCTGTCCATTTTATCCTGTTGATTCAAGGATACTTTGTTGTCCAGTGGCTAACTTTTGCCACAATGAAAGTTAACTCCATATGCAGTTTCTTCAATGCCCATATTTTCTCTGAAGTAGATTGGTACTGCCAGGAGCTGACATGTCTCAAAAAAAGAAAAATTTCTAAGTTATTAAAACATTTTAAATGCCATATTCTGTAGATGTCTGAAGGGTTTGAAGATGACCTGTCTATCTAAAATATATCTGCTCAATTCTTAGAACATATCTAATATGACTACAAGTTCTATTGTAATGTCTAACTACTAACTTTCATTTCTTTATATCCTAATAGTTGGTAATAATAACATTCAAGGATCAGAAAATTGCATTACATTGCTAAATGAATGGTATAAATACAATTAGAAATATACATATAGCATTTTCTAACAATATCAATTTCAAATTTGTATACAATATAAAACAATCCAATCCAATGTGAAGTATTTAAAACTAGTAATTGTCTTTTTCTTTTCTTTCTTTCTTTCTTTCTTTCTTTCTTTCTTTCTTTCTTTCTTTCTTCCTTTCTTCCTTCCTTTCTTCCTTTCTTCTTCCATCCTTCCTTCCTTCCTTCCTTCCTTCCTTCTTTCCTTTCTTTCTTTTTTAAACAAGAACCTTAAATCTAATCTCCTTTGCTTAGCCTTTTTCCTAACCCTTGACAACAACTTGTAACCAACCCCCCTAAACAATGAAAATTATCCCAGACCCAAAACCCATTAAAAAGACAAAAAAACCACCCACCCCACATCACCTCTTTGGGAATGTGGGTGTTGTATTCTTAAAATTGCTTCCTGCTGGGTATGGGCAAAGTTATCTTTATTCTGAAAGAAAATTTTAGGTTAGTTGTCAAATTCTAAGAAAGGTAACTATATCCTTCATTATTATCTAGTCTGTGTATAATGCCAAAGTTCAGGGTTTATCTCAAGTCCTTATTCAAGTAGTTTTGAGACTGGATCATCTCAGCTAGTCATCTCAAAATTGCTCTGAGCACCTTGTAGTTCAAAGGTGATCTGTAGATGATGTTTGTCAGCTTAGTGATATTATTATTGTCCACATGGAATTGTTGTTGTTGTGGGGCCCCATCTTCTTCCTGGAGACTTCAGTTGATGTTAGGCCTGGCCATGATTTCCTGCAGAAAAATGATGAGAGACTCGAACACAAAGACATATATATGCAGCTAATTGAAGCCTTTTTTCTAGAATTAGTTAGTACTCTATATGACCATTCATATCTTAACAAAGTTTAAAATGTATATATATATATATATTAATCTTGTAAATTTTGATATAAAATTCATACTTTAAGAAAAGTTTAAAGAATCAGAATAAAATCAAAGAGTTGAGATTAGTAATAGAATAGTCCCTTAATTAATTTGGCTTTTGTCCTGTCCCATAGCAGAAGATGGCTCTTTTATTCTGGCCTGATACAGGGAGTTTGCATTTTCCTTTTAACAACATGCTTGAGTTTAAAGAAGGAGAGAGCCATTCTCCAACTCCAAAGTCAGCTTTAAATTTTAATTGAACTGGGACTATTAGAAGACCAATAGTGTTAAATCTTTAAAGAAAAGCAGAAGCAAACATTTAGGAAGACATAAAATTTTTTAGATAATATATACCCATACGCCATTTCACTCTGTTTCCTGGGATAGATGATTTGTCCCTTTTCTTCAGTTGTCTCATTTGTCCTGTGTTCTTCAGATTCCTTAACCTTCATTCTCCTAAAAGACAAAAACAAAAACCTTTCCCCAAGACTAATTTTGGGGATGTTCCTTTTTGGCAAGTTATTATCTGATTAAATGAAAAGGCATGTGTTACTGTTACAAGTTAGTTTAAATTGGATGTTCATGCTGGTTGATGAACTATCACCTCCTCTATTTAAGAGGTCTCTCTTGTTCAAATTGAACTTTTATCAATTTTGATGGTACCCACAGCTTATCTTCTCCTGTAGAAACAAAAGCAAAACCTCGTCCCCAATGTAATATATACCCTGGTTTCCATTCTGAGGTCAGCACATCCTTAAAGTATATAGGCTGATTTAATTCTGTAGTTTTTTTCTATTATCCAATGTCTCTCTGCAGCTGTTGTTCCTTTCTCATTGGCATTGAGAAAATTCAAAGTTAATAGAGCATTATGCAGTCTATTTCTGGGGGGTTTTGTTACTCCTTTCTGTTTATTTAGCATATCCTTTAGAGTTCTGTTTGATCTTTCTATAACTGCTTGACCTGTAGGATTATGTGGTATATCTGTAATATGCTTTATATTATAATAAGCAAAAAACTTTCATTTTAACAGAGACATATGATGGAGCATTGTCAGTTTTGATTTGTGCAGGTATACCCATGATGGCCATAACTTCTAGCAAATGAGTGATTACAGAATCAGCTTTTTCAGAACTCAAAGCAGTTGCCCATTGAAATCCTGAATATGTATCGATGGTGTGGTGTACATATTTCAATTTTCCAAGTTCTGCAAAGTGAAACACGTCCATCTGCCAGATTACATTCCTCTGAGTACCCTTTGGGTTACATCCTGCTGGTAATGGTGTTTTATTGTAGAAGGAACAAGTAGGACATTTCTTTACTATTTCTTTGACTTGTTGCCAGGTTATGAAAAAATCCTTTTTTAAACCTTTACTATTGACGTGATGTTTTTTATGAAATTCTGAGGCCTCCAGCACATTTCCTATCAATAATTTATCAATCTCATCATTGCCTTGTGCTAGAGGGCCTGGCAGACCAGTATGGGATCGGATGTGAGTTATATATAAAGGATGACTCCTTTTCCTGATTGTATCTTGTAATTGAATAAATAGTGAAGCTAATTCTGAAGCATCAGGGATAAATTCTGCAGTCTCAATATGTAATACCACTCTTTCAGCATACTGAGAGTCAGTTACTATGTGGAGAGGTTCTGAAAAATCCATTAATACCAACAGAATAGCATTCAATTCTGATTTTGAACTGAATTATACGGACTTTGAACCACTTTACTTAAATTTTCTGATTTGTAACCTGCCTTTCCTTGTTTGTTGGCATCTGTATAAAATGTACGAACTCCAGATATGGGTTTTTGCCATACAATTCGAGGCAAGATCCAATCAGCTCTCTTTATAAGATCAATTCTATCATTTTTTTGGGATATTTGCTGTTAATTTCTCCCAAAAAATTACTGCAAGCTCTTTGCCAAGGTTCACTTTCTGTCCATAATTTTTCAATGTCCTCCTTAGTTAAAGGTATGACAATTTCTGCTGGGTCTATTCCTGCTAATTGACGAAGTCTCAATTTTCCTTTGCAAATCAAGTCAGAGATTTTTTTTCCACATAAGTTTTTAATTTTTTATTTGGTTTATTTGGTAAAAATATACATTCCAATATAATATCTTCCCTTTGCATTAATATTCCAGTAGGAGAATGCCTAGAAGGTAAAATAACCAAAATGCAATCCAGCTTTGGATCAATACGATCCACGTGCCCTTCATGTACTTCCTTTTCTACCAAGGCCAATTCTTTCTCAGCTTCAGGTGATAATTCTCTTGGACTATTTAAGTCCTTGTCACTTTCTAAGGTTTTGAACAAATTAGTCAGTTCATCATTTTTTACCCCAACAACAGTTCGTAGATGAGAAATATCTCCAAATAATCTTTGAAAGTCATTAAGAGTCTGTAGTCTATCTCTCCTAATTTGCACCTTTTGGGGTCTAATTTTTTGTAGCTCTATTTTATATCCTAAATAATTAATAGAATCTCCTCTTTGTATCTTTTCAGGAGCAATTTGTAATCCCCAGCAAGGCAAAATTTTCTTACTTCTTCAAACATTCTTTCTAAAGTATCTGCATTTGAGTCAGCTAGTAAAATATCATCCATATAATGATAAATTATAGATTTAGGAAATTTTTTACATATCACTTCCAATGGCTGTTGTACAAAATATTGGTACAGAGTTGGGCTATTCAACATTCCCTGTGGGAGGACCCTCCATTGAAATCTTTTAACCGGTTGAGAATTATTATAAGTAGGCACTGTAAAAGCAAATCTTTCTCTGTCTTTTTCTTGTAAAGATATTGAAAAGAAACAGTCTTCTAAATCAATAACTATGAGAGGCCATCCTTTTGGTAACAGTGTAGGCAAAGGAATCCCAGATTGTAGAGAGCCCATTGGCTGAATTACTTTGTTAATTGCTCTAAGGTCTGTTACCATTCTCCATTTACCAGATTTCTTTTTAGTAACAAATACAAGAGAATTCCAAGGGCTGGTTGATTCTTCAGTATGCTGAGCATTTAATTGTTCTTATACCAGCTCTTCTAAAGTCTGGAGTTTCTCTGTTGTTAAAGGCCATTGCTGGACCCATACAGGCTTGTCTGTTAACCATTTTAAAGGTAGAGCTTTTGGTGTCTTTGGAAGATCATCAGTTGTTGTGCCCTGTTCTTGTATAATATGGATGGCTGGTGACCACTCATTAGAACAATATCTTCCAATATTTCTCTCAGAAACATGTGCTAGTTTATGATTTGTTTCTGAGATTGGAGGGATGTTAATCTGAGTATTCCATTGTTGCAGCAAGTCTCGACCCCTCAGGTTCATAGCTATGTTTGCCACATAGGTTTTTAATTTTCTTCTCTGTCCTTCTGGACTTATACATTCCAGCCATCTTGCACTCTGTTTCACCTGAGATAATGTCCCAATTCCTAACAGTTGAATGGTTACCTCCTGAAGAGGCCAAGTTGGATTCAGGTGCAATTATGGTAACGTCCGCACCTGTGTCTACCAGACCAGACAACAAAACACCATTTATTTTTATCGTTAATTTTGGTCTTTGTTCATTAATAAAAGTTTGCCAAAAAATTTTCTTTATGTTTTCTCCTGAATTTTCTATTCTCTCTGTTTCATCATCCTGACCAGCATGATTTATTCCAATAGGCATTTGGTTATTTAATCGCTCTGAGCAGGGGGTTTCCTCTACGGCTACAGGAAAGGTTTGAACTGGATTTGCTATGGGGGCCTGTATGAGGCCCCTCTGGGAGTTTCCCGAAGACTGAGGCAACGGATTACCCTGTCTGTCCTTTGTTGATCTACATTCGTTGGTTCAGTGTTTTCCCTTACCACACCTTCTGCATACTCCAGAAGGAAGGGGCATTCTGTTACCATTGTTCCTTGAAGTAACATTGTTTCTAGGAATGACCTATTTACAGTCCCTTTTCAAATGTCCTTGCTTTCCACATCCAAAACATCTAACATTCCTCAAACCTTTTGAAATTGCTTCTCCTTCTTACATATCATCATGCTCATGAGCCTCAACATTAACTGTGACTCTAATCCAATCTTCCAAAGGTGCAGATCTTGCCTTTAATGGCCTGATTATTCTTTTGCATGCTGCATTTGCATTCTCAAAGGCCAATGATTCAATTATTATCTTACTAGCTTCTGAATCCGAGACCATTCTCTTTACTGCTGAAGTCAGTCTTTGTAAATAATCTTTGAAAGATTCTTTTGGGCCTTGCATAACCTTTGTAAATGACTCAGTTTTTTTTCCTGGTTACTCAACTCTGTTCCATGCATTCAAGGCTGCCGTTCGACATAAAATTAGGGTTTGGACATCATGTAAACATTGTGTTTGTACTGAATCATATTGGCCTTCTCCAATAAGCTGATCATGGCAAACTTGTATTCCTTTATCCCTCCATTGTTTTTCTATGTTTTTTAGCTTCATCTTTGAACCAAGTTAGCCACTGTAACCTCTGGCTGGGTTCCACAACAGCTTGTGCCAGCTCCCGCCAGTCCTGTGGTACAATCCTATTATATGTTGACCAAGAGTTTAACATTTGCTTTACATATGGGGAATGCATGTCATAAGATACTATTGCCTCCTTAAACCTTCGTAAATCCAACATTTCAATAGGAACCCAAATATTTTGTGTAGTCATTTGATCAGGCAACTGCTGTATGGTTACAGGATAAATTAAGGGTGACTGTGTGAAAACAGGCTTTCTTTCTGTAACCTTATGATCCAACCTTGAAACAACTTCACTGTTAATTTCTTCTGTCTGAATTTTTATAGGTTTAACAAGTTTTTCTAAAGCTGTCATCCTGGCACTTAAATTGACTATCTTTTTAAATAGTAAAATGAGGATAAGCATAGTGATAAACTGCATAATTCCAACAATACTAATCTTCTCATATAGTTGTTTCATCATCAGACTGCCTAAAATTTCAAACAAAACCCAATTTTCTTCCAATGTACACATAAAACCCATTTTTTTTAATGTGGAAAAAATTTCTCTTTTAAATAGTTTCCTTTAAAATATCTGATATGTTATGACTTACCAAATCTGTATAGAACAGTAGAAATCCAAGGAAATTTCAAGACAGCTACCTAGTGTCCAAGGTGTGAAGAGAGAGAGAGAGAGAGAGAGAGAGAGAGAGAGAGAGAGAGAGAGAGAAAGCACGCAAGAAAGCATAGCTGGCTAAAGCTTAAATCCAACCCGGTGTTCCCTCTTGAGCTGAGTCAATGCTTGGCTCTGGCTTCCTTAAGCTCCGACCACGTGCGTTGGCTTTACAGGCAGGGGCCCTGTTCGGCAGGCAGGCCTGAGTTGTTTGTAGCACTGGCTTTAAGCAAGTAGCTTACGGTTAGTCAGACCTGAGGCCAAGTCAACCTGGGCCTGGGCTAGGGAGCCAACAGCCTGGGCTAGGGAGCCAGCCACCCTTGTGGGAACCCGGACCTGCCACCAAGCCAAGCGGTTTTTAATGGATTCTTGTCACGTTGGGTGCCAGATGTAGATGTAACCAACCGTCTTATTAAATAAGAAACACAGAACCAAAGTAAAAGAGAAAGTCAAGAGGTCAGAGCTCAGAGCTAAAATCTTACCCTTCCTGTGGTGCTCCTACGTGTGAAAAAAGAGCTACTTCCTGTGTGTATGTCTTTACATAGTCTTTTTGTTCTGCCTTCTCATTGGTTGTAAACCCAAACACACGACTGCCTCGTCACTGCCTGTAAGTACAGCCCTCCAGGTCTTAAAGGCATATGTCTCCAATGCTGGCTGTATCCCTGAACACACAGAGATCTATCTAGCTCTGTCTACCAAGCACTAGGATTAAAGGCGTGCCACCACCGCCACGCTCTTGCTATGGCTCTAATAGCTCTGACCCCCGGGCAACTTTATTAATATACAATTAAAATCACATTTCAGTACAAATAGAATACCACCATAGTCTGCTATGCCTCCTGCCATGATAACAATGGACAAAACCTCTGAAACTGTAAGCCAGCCCCAGTTAAATGCTTTCCTTTATAAGAGTTGCCATAGTCATTGTGCCTCTTCACAGAGATAAAACCCCTAACTAAGACACTCATGTAGTGCCATCTTCTCAGGAAACTGGGAGACTGGAGGACCACTTGAGACCAGCCTGGCAACATAGCAATATGCCCATCTCAAACAACAACAACAATAACAATAACAAATAGATTTTAAAAAAATTAAATTAGTTAGACAAGTTTGGTGATAAAAGTTATTTCTCTGAAATTTGTTTGAATTTTACATCTTCTATCTCATTTTTCTGTCACGTGTGGATTACAATATATGTAACATAACATCGAACACTTTAATAACTTTCAAGTCTTCAGTTTGGTGACATTATCTGAGCCACTGTCATCATCCACCTCCAGAACTCCTGTCACTTTCTGCCATCATCATCCATCTGTAAAACTTTGAACTTGAATTTCCAGGAAACCACAACTCAACTTGAGAACAAGAGATAGCCACAAAAGGTTGCACAGTGCAACAGTCAAAAGAAATACCCAGTCCTTCAGATGTCCTGTCTCCATCTCTGCCACTTTACACTTGGTCAAAAACCACTCTCTGAACTGTGTCTGTGTTCTTCCAACTGGAGAAGGGCATGACGTCAGTGTGTGCCCAGGAGTTATCATGGGAGGTAAGTGAGTTCACGCATGGTGCAAATTGAACTATGCCCAAAGACTAAGCAGAAATTAATAATGTTTACCATTATTGTTATTCCAGCGATAGGTCATTTTTGTTGGGGGGAACACCCTCCCCCACAACACACACACACACACTGAAAAAGATCAGAAGTAGATGAAACTGAGTGCAGACATCCTGCCCATCCTTCTAGATTGGCTTGTGCAGATGCCAGCTTCCCCATACTCTTCTTTGATAGAGTTGACTGCATCTGCTACCCTGATGGTTTCGCTGGGCCATGAAGACGCAGAGTATGGGTCCATCATCATGACATTGTGTGTCTGGGGGTTTGGTTGGGAGCCAAGCAATTTCAGGAACTACGTTTGCAGTGTTGTTGAGTCTGGTATCCCAGCCAAGAGCCTAGTCAGGAGTACTGCAGGGTGGAGAAGCAGCTGGCTCCTCTATTTTACTGAGGATGAAGTTCCCCTGTGCAGGACATTCCACGCCATCTTTTTGGTTAGCTTTCTCACTTTGCACACTCATCTTTGACCTACTGGTGGCTCCTTATCCACGAGCCCTCTCATTTTCTAAAATTATCCACCTCTTTTCTCACCTGTTGTCTGACTCTCTCTTCAGGAAGTCAAACACTCTCTATTTCTAGTATGATGACATTGCCAGTGGTTAAGCCCATGCCTGGTGCAGGGAGGGTCTCCACAGACCCTCCTGTACCTCACAGACACATGTAAATGTCTCCTGCCCCTCCCACAAAGTCCTGTTCTAAAAAAAACAAGCCAACCAAAGTGTGAAGAAGTTAGTGTAATTGTTTAATATGGTAACATCTGGACACCTAGGAAGTAGGCCTCGGGTATGGCTGTTAGGGATTGCCTACATTAAGGCTAGCCTCTGCAAAGGCCTGTGAAGAATTATCTTGATTAGGTATTGATGTGGGAAGACTCATCTTCACTGTGGTGGACCATTCCCAGGGCATGCGGTCCTATGTTATATTAAATGAAGAGAGTGAGTGGAGCCGTAGCAGATCTTCATTCACTGTTCTCTGTTTCTGATTATGGAGTGTCGTGACCAGCTCCCTCAAATCCCATCCCTGTGACTTCCGCCAACGATGGAATGAGCTCTTTCTCCGTGAAGTTGCTTTGGTCAGGGTGGTTTGTCACATCACCAGGAACATAAACTAAGACATTAGGACACCATCCATGAGTCAGCCTTGAACACAGCCAAGGGCTCCTGAATTCTAACATCTAGTGCTTACACTAGGATGTTTTTACCCCTCTGTGGAGCAAGGAAACATGAAGGCATTTTCTACTCAGGTTCCGTAGACGAGACACTTGAGAAACCAGACCCTAGTACCCACAGGCTTTGAGTCAGGGCAAATTATATCTGCTCTCTACAGGATAGTTTTCAAAGTTTTGCCCTGTATTTTTTTTTTTTTTTTTTTTTTTTTTTTTTTTGGTTTTTCGAGACAGGGTTTCTCTGTATTAATGAGGTGGATTTCTTCCTTTTTGTTGTCGGGAATTCTCTGGAAGTTCTGCTGTCTCGGGCTAGGAGATTCTTCCCTGACTCACCTAGGCCACCCTTCCATTCGGCCCAAGTGTTCTGTAGAAGGCTGGTCCTACGTCTGTATGGAGAGGCAGGAGGATTTGCCTGTGACCCTCTGCTGTTGGCCTTTCCTGATGTGCTCCCACATCTGGT
The DNA here is from genome assembly GCF_004664715.2 of Peromyscus leucopus. NCBI lineage: Eukaryota > Metazoa > Chordata > Mammalia > Rodentia > Cricetidae > Peromyscus > Peromyscus leucopus. Next base: position 27,464,871 of record NC_051084.1, on the reverse strand, counting down.
TCTAAATTGGACTCAGCATCGTGTTGTTGTATTCCAATTAAGCCCCACATCTCCCATGTCTTCTGCATTCTCAAAGAAAGGCTTATCAGAGAGTTATTGAGTTGGGGATTACTATTTACAGTCGCTTACAGTCCCCGAGCTGTGGAGATGGACGCATGCAAGGTACGCCTTGATATTATGATAAAGTCCGGATTAGTTCATTAGCATCTCAAATTCTTGGTTGATTTTTTTTCCCCTTCAGTTTCCCCTTTTCATGCAGTTGCTTAATTGTTGTCTGAGGCTTCTAGAAGCACCTGGCAGCTTTTCCAGGTCTACAGACCGTGTTGTACCCCACATAGTGCACTAAAGTGGTCCAGGAGCATGGCCCAGTGTGGATCCCTTGGACAGAATCACCTTCTCAGGAAGCTCCAAGGAGAAGAGCCTGAGATGCAGGCAATGGAGGGTAGAAGATCCAGGCAGGACCACAAGACACATACCAAGTAAGATGGCACCCAGCCCAAAGCCTAAGATGTTTAGGGCCCTGGAGCTCGCATGGGTGGAGGAAGGATGGGATGGCGTGAGCCGTCTCAGTCTGCCCAGATCAGCAGATGGAGAAGAAGACAGGAGGTGAGCCTGTATCTGGTTTTGTCATCTCTCTCAGCTTTATCTGCAGAGAGGAAATGCGTGTACAAGCTGTAACAATGTTCTTTTTAAAGTCTGATTTCCTTCTGTTTGTTTTAACCCTCCTGGTACCGAAGCCATGTGCTCTGATGGCTGTGTATGGGGCAGGGGTGTAGGGAGTTGGCAGCATCCTCACAGGAGGCAAGTGGGGAAATCTGTGAGACACAGGGACGTCTCCCGCTCTAGAAATACCTGCTCCAGGGCCCCTGAAGATGTCCTCAGGGCTATTTCAGTTTTTATTGTCTTAGTCGGTGTATTTCTGGTATCTCTTTAAAAGTAGTTTTTGTATGTGTGCGTGCACATGCACCAGAATGTGGTGTGTGTGTGTGTGTGTGTGTGTGTGTGTGTGTGTGTGTGTGTGAATGCAGGTGGCTACAGAGGTAAGAAGAAGCTAGAGTTACATATGTGTACTGGGAACCAAACTTGGGTCCTCTGCGAAGTGATGCACTGTTGTTCGATATTTGTTCACCGTGTGAACATGTATTGCTGTAACTGGTGTAAGAAAAAGCTATATGGCCAATAGCTAGGTAGGAGAGATAGGCAGGACTTCCGGGCAGAGAGAGGAGGAGGAGATAATCAAGGCATGCAGGAGATTCCACCGAGACACAGAACAATGCAGACACACAAAAATGGGAGAGAGGTAAAAGCCACATGGTAGAAGGTAGATTAATAAAAAAAAAATGGGTTAATTTTAGTTATAAGAGCTAGTGGGACAAGCCTAAGCTAAGGCTGAGCTCTCATAATTACTAATACGTATCTGTGTCATCGTTTGTGAGCTGACGTCCCTAAGGAAAGTCCGATTACAAGTACACTCTCTCTGTCAGGCTATCTCTCCAGCCGCCCACCTCAACTCTTTCAAAGCTACAGGCATTTATTTAAAGAAAGAAAAGTCTGTCACTCCACTATCTGGACACTTCATTTTCATGTTTTTGGTTGTTTGTTTGTTTTGCATTTGTGTTTGTGTGTGTGTGTGTTCATGCACACTCGCGCACACGCATCTGTATGTCTGAATCTGTGGAGACCAGAGTTTACACCGAGTCTTCTTGGAGCGCTTCTACCTTACTTAGTGAGGCAGGGTCTTTCATTCGAGCCCAGAGCTTTGCTAATTTGGGGACTCTAGTTAGTCAGATTCTCAGGACCTCCTTCCTGTCTCTGCTTCTCTAAGTGTTGGGATAGTGGGCTGGTGGCCATGCCCACCCAGCGTTTACACACAGGTGCTGAGGATCTGAACTCCAGTCCTTATGCTTACATGGGAGGTGATTTACTCACTGATTATCTCCTCAGCACCCCTCACTTCATTTTCATGTTTTAATAAATGATTAGTTTATATACTTAAAAATGTCTGATAATGGGGATGGAGAGATGGCTCAGCAGTTGAGAGCACTTGCTGCTCTCGAACAAGACCTAGGTTTGGTTCCCAGCACCCACATGGAAGCTCACAACCATCTGTAGCTTCAGTTCTGGACAATCTAATTCCTTCTTCTGGCATCCAAGGGCACCCCCCACACACACACACACAAAGTCCATACATATGTGCAGGCAAAACACTCATACACATAAAATAAAAATATTCAGAAAATATCCAATAGAACAAATAATAGAATCAGATATAAAAATGACATTCCTACCTATGCGGGCATGAATACCCTGTCTGCTGTTTCCTCTAAAACTGACCAGAAAGAAAGGAACCCATATACACCATCATCCATTCCTTTCCCCCACTCCACATAAAAACACTTCTTCTTTTTCCAGCTGAATAGTAACACTTTTTAAAATGTTTTAAAGATCAGTTTTATGAGTATGAACGCTTTGCCTGCATGTATGTCTGTGCATCGCGAGTGTACCTGGTGTCTGAGGAGGTCAGAAGAGAGTGTCAGATCCCCTGGAACTGGAGTCACAGATGGTGATGTGGATGCTGGGAACCTGGCATCAGTCGCCTGCAGGAGCAACAAGTGCTCTTAACCACTGAGCATCTCTCCAGCCTCCAATACTAACTCTTCATAAGGGAGCATCCTACTCTGTGCAACTAGTGTTGGATAGTGGGTTACTTTCTCCTCTGTCTGGACCAGCAGTGTCTCCATGCATCCACTTGTACACATCTCTTGATCAACATTTGTAGCTGAATGTTTTCCTGTGTCCTGCCCAGTCTGCAGCCACTCAGATCCACGTAAATACACACAGAGGCTTATATTAATTAAAACTGCTTGGCCATTAGCTCAGGCTAACTACTGACTAGCTCTTACATTTAAACTCAGCCCATTTCTGTTCATCTATGTGTCACCACGTGTTCCGTGGCTTTACCTGTGTGCCATTACATGCTGCTCTTTGGACGGCAGGCTGGTGTCTCCTGACTCAGCCTTCCCCTTCCCATAATTCTCCTCATCTGTTTATCCTGCCTATACTTCCTGTCTGCTACTGGCCAATCAGCGTTTTATTTATCAACCAATCAGAGCAACACATACTCACAGCATACAAAACATCCCACCGCAAACATTGGTAGGATTTATACAGGAAAATTCCCAGCAGAGTAACTGTTATGTGCAAATGATACCTTTAAAATTAGACGAGTTTTCTCTGATTTCCTACTGGCCGTGACCCAGTCTGCCACCCCGGCCTTGGTCAGGTCTAATTGTTCATAATTGGTTGAGCAAAGGGCCTTGCCACTTAGTGTCTGGAAGTCTGAGTTTAAAAAAATATTCTCTGCTTGCTGTTTGCTGGTTTTTGTAATGACTGTTGTTTTATTTTTATTGTTTAGCAATCAGCTGTCTGTACCCTTCATCCACTTCTTCCATGGTGGACTTTTGATCAATCCTCTATTTTCTTTACATGCACTTTTTGAAAAGAAAGGCATCACCATCAGTTTTCTTTTCTCCTGGTTTAGGGCATCCTGCTCATAACTCCAACTGCAGTTTTTATGTAATAGAATATTGATTCTTTGGGACGTCTGTGTGTCCAGACCTTCCTAAAACCCTTCCTTATTCCAGGAGCATATAAAATTAGCCATTCACTTTTTCAAATTTTTATGAGTTTTAAAACTTCTGTGTGTGTGTGTGTGTGCGTGTACACACACACACACACACACACACACACACACACACACACACACACACACACACACGCATATTCTGGGGACTGAATTCCCAGCACTTTATTGGCTCCTTCACTGCTTTTTGTATTTCAATCTTTGATCCACTGGGAATCAATGCTAGGATACTGGGTAAAGTAGATAGCCAACTTAATTTTTTCCTCTCCTAATGAGCTATTGATCCAGCATCATCAACTGGGGAATCTCCTTTTCCAACTGTTATAAAATGTCTCATTTTCACATGTTAATTCTCAGGTGGACCTGGTTTCATTTAATGGAGTCTGCATACTTATTTCTTAGTCTACTTTTTTCTGGTCCAAGCTATTTTAGTGATTGGGGCTTTAAGTTGGCCTTAGCTGTCAAGCTGGGATAATTCCTTATATTACATTTCACTTTCAGGAATGTTTCAGATTAATCTTCATAATTGGTTTTATAAATGAACCTCAATATTACTTTAACTTATCCCAAAATGTTAAAAATGACCGTTTCTATTGGAATTTCATTCAATTTAAATATTAATTTGTGGGGAAATAGTGTTTTCCCATCAGGCTGCAGTTTGTCTTTCAAACCCGGTTGTTTGGAGGTTTATTCGTACTTATTAAAGTGTCTATAACGAGCACTCTGCAAGTTACATCTTACGTTTACCTCCCTGATTATTTTGCTTGGTATTCTGAGTGAGATCTTTTACACAATTGTGTGTGTGTGTGTGTGTGTGTGTGTGTGTGTGTGTGTGTGTGTGTAATTTGTCCCCTTTCTGAATTCCCTGGTTGTTCCTTACTGTTTGTCCCATGGAATTCTTGTATTTCCTGGGCCTAGCTCACTCTACTGGATGTAAATTATTCCAGAAGGGTGATATTTGCCAAGTCATGAAATCTACCCAGCAGGTCTGTTCTGCACCCCTGAAAACTCTGCTCCCTCTTCTTGACCGCAGCCCTCTGTGTTCTCAGTTCCTAGAACACCATGCGCTAACTTGTCTGTGGGATTTCACGCGTTGACTTTGCCTAGCCATCATTTCCCTGGTCTCTGTTGAGCAGTCACGTCTTTCAAAGGGTCTTCCCTGAACCCCAGTTGACACTGATCCCCCTGCTTTGTGCGGCTGCAGCTCAGTGGCTGTTCTCTTTTGTTCTCTTTGGTCATACCCACACCCTTAGATCTCTGTGAGGCAGGCGGATCTCTGTGAGTCTGAGGCCAGCCTGGTCTACAGAGTGAGTTCCAGGACAGCCATGACTACACAGAGAAACCCTGAAAAAAAAAAGAAAGAAAGAAAATATGTCATAATATAATAATATGTCAACCTACTCTTTTCACCCAAATCCAGTAAGTATGATGCTTTTTCCACATCATATCTAAAAATGCAATTAAATGGGCTGGGAAGATGACTCAGAAGTTAAGAGCACTGGCTGCTCTTCTAGAAGACCTGGATTCAATTCCCAGCACCCACATAGTGACTCACAACTGTCTGTAACTCCAGTTCCAGGGGATCCGATGCCCTCTTCTGGCCTCTGTAGGCTCCAGGCACAATGTCACAGCCATACATGTAGGCAAAACACCCATACACATAAACATTTTTAAATATTTATAATATATATTATATATACTGTCTCTTCCACTAAAAACCCCTCCTCCCTTCCTCTTGGAACTGGACTACCATGTGTTGCTATTTATGTTTTTTTTTTATATATTCTTTAAACATATTCACAAACAGCATAGCAGCATGCATCATATTACTTCATTTTAAAAAAAATGTTTGGCCGGGCGGTGGTGGCGCACGCCTTTAATCCCAGCACTCGGGAGGCAGAGCCAGGCGGATCTCTGTGAGTTCGAGGCCAGCCTGGTCCTACCAAGTGAGTTCCAGGAAAGGCGCAAAGCTACACAGAGAAACCCTGTCTCGAAAAACCAAAAAAAAAAAAAAAAAAAAATGTTTGGCGTGTGTGTGTGTGTGTGTGTGTGTGTGTGTGTGTGTGTGTGTGTATACATCCATACATGCATCTGTAGAGGCCAGATGGAGAGATTTGGGGTGTCTTCCTCTACCACCTTTCACGACATTTCTTTGAGACAGGGTCTCTCACTGAACCCGGAGCTCACCACTTGGGGTGGGCTGGCCTGCCAGTAAGCTCTGGCCATCTGCCTGCCTGCTCTCCACAATACTCAGGTGACAGACATGTGTGGCCATGCCTGGCTTTTTACAGTGGTTCTGGGGATTTGAACTCAGGTTCTCTTGCCTTCACAGCAAGCACACTTACCTCTGTGTGATTAATTATGGCCAATACTCTGTAAATGCTCTAACAGCGCATCTTTTTTCATTACACATTGGTTTTTGATAGCTTCTTACAGCGTTGCACAGAGACGTTAAACAGTTAGCTATTACCCATCATTCCACTTGCTAATGTTTCCAGTGTGCCTTGAGAAGGCTTTTGTGCCGTTCTCTGTCTGTGTGCGGAGAACCACATGGCAACTGACACCCGTATACACTCCTCAGGAGTGTGGGGCCTCAGTGGGACCTAAACGTGTTCCTTCTCAGATTGCAGTCACATGAAACACATCTGCCCTCCGTTCTGCCAAATTACTTCCAAAAAAATTTCTTTTTTAGGTTTAATTCATAGGTACATTTTAGTCTTATTGCTCTCCTTATTGGCAAAAAATTAAAATATCACTTTAGCTGTGGTTGGCAGCTGAAAGTATTACAGACAACGGCATTTTAATCTTAAATGAAGCAAGCGTGCTGAGATCTCCTGTACATTACAGTAGTAATCTAGCTGCAAATTCTTTTGCGTTTTTCAGGTGAGTCATCATATTATTAAAAAAAAAAATAACCAATTTTGTTTCTTCATTTTTAAGCATTCTAAAATGATTTGTTTTTATTTTTATTAATGTGTGGGTGTTCGTGTATGTCTGCCACACATGTGCAGGTACCCGTGGAAGCCAGAAGAGGGGGTCCGATGATCCCCTAGAGCTAGAGTTACAGGCTGTTGTCAGCTGCCTGAGGGGGTGCTGGAGACCCAAGCTGTGACCTCTGGAAGACCGCTAAGTACTCTTAATGCAGAGCCGTCTCTCCAACCCCTTCTTTTGTGGTTCATAGTATAGGTAAACGACATTGCACGGGACCCACAGCTGTCCGTTAAGCAGAAGCAATAAGGAGGTGTTAAAAACCGCTTGGTGATTCCAGTTGTTCAAAGAGTGTCGAAAACCATCACAGCAAATCTCTGATGACTGTCAGCCACTTCTGGGTCAGAGCGGCTGGCTGACTGCAGTCCCGAGGGCCGCTTTGCAGAATGGAAAGCGCCGTGTTCGATGCTCAGCTATGATGGTGTTCTGAGTTCTCCATTTGTGAGTTTAACAAATAGGAGATTAAAATATTTGCCAAGAAAATCAGTGAGCCTCTACCAGACATGAAAAGATCATTGTATTTTTGGCCTTTTTCCCTAAGTAACCAAGTAAAGTGGTTATTTATATAGCATTTTATTATCTTCGATATTGTAAGTAATCTAGGTGGGCCAGCAAGACGGCTCATTGATGAAGAGCACTTGTGTGTGCAGAGGATCTGAGGTTGCTTCCCAACACCCAGGTAAGGCAGCTCACAACTATCTGAGACTCCAGCTCCAGAGGGACTCCGATGCCCTCTTTTGGCCTTCCTGGGCACTGGCACTCACATGGACATACCCCACGCAAACACAGACACACACAAACACATAATTAAAAATAAATATATGTTCATGGTTACTTAGCAATGATTTCAAGTATGCAGGAGGGCATGTACAGATGATTTACAAATACTGATCCATTTGTATTGGACTCTTGATTATCTGTTGATTTGAGCACCCTGGTGGCGTGGTGGGCATGGGGCGGGGGGCTAAAAGCAATCCCCTGGGATGACTGAGGGGTAAGTATATGTAGTTGGACATATTTATCAAAACTAAATGCTGCACATTTTTGCATTTCATCACTTTATCTGCTTGCTTTTTGAAAGCCCTTTGTGAAAGCCCTTTGTAAAAGAAATGAAGTCTTTGTGCGAAGACGTGTATACTTATTTTCCAAATACGATTAGCAAGTTGGAATTTATTTCTCCATATGGAAAGTCTGAACAGAGGACCGTTCAAGCTGGCATGGTGTCTAAATTGTGAGCCCTGGTTAGAATGACTTTTCCCCTATGAGGGTTAGGAATTGATTCTGTTATTTCTTCAAGATCCTTTTTAGCTAGTCCTTTTTTTTTTTTTTTAGTAATGAAGTCTTTAATCCACTTGGAGTTCATTTGTCAATGGCTTGAGGAGTGGGCTCAACTTAATTTTATTCCAGATGGTTCAACATATTATTTCATTAGTAAAATTCCTAACCTTTAACATCCTTACAGTTCTAAAATAAACACTTCTTGGGCATGATTTATTATTACTTCAATATACTTAGAATGTGCAATTGTTGAGTGTATATTTTCATATTTTTATATACACATGCAGGTATCTGTCTGAATGTATGTACATATGAAAACATACACTTTGATAGTTTGCTAGCGTCTTGCTTAAGATTTCTGCATGTGGTTTACGAGTGAGATCAGTCTGTACTTTTTCTGTCTTTAACTATCCAATTGAGTTTTTGGTAATGAGATCGCAGTGAACTTATAAAAAACATTGTATATTCATTTCTATTCATTAGTTCTCTGAAGTGATTCTAACACTGTAAAGAACCTGGTTCTTTCTGGCTGGGAAACACTAGCATACCAACCAATTTTTTAATTATATGAACTCCACAATTCTTGAGAAAATTTTGTTAGCTTCTTTCCCTAGAAAACAGTCTTTTTTTTCATCCCAGTTTTCTCTTTAAGATTCTAATAAATTAAACAGTCCACTGACTCTGTTTTCCTTGCTAACATGGTTTATTGAGAGCATTCTCCTTTTATTGTCTTTGCTCTTCTTGTCTCATTAATTTTCAAATCGCCTAAGGATGTGCAGACTCAGCATTTTGGTGGATTCCATTTGGGGAATTCTGGGGTCAAAGTGGGGAGCAAAGGAGAAGACCTATCTAAGCACAGATGAAGAGATACAGGCAATCAGCTGGCTCTGCCGTCACCACAGAGCAGCGTGGTTCATCTTGACAGGTTAACAAAATCTCAATGATGCCTCTTTTTTTCTCAACTGTGAAGTACAAATAAATATCATCATTTCCGTTTTGTTTATTTTCATCTTTGTAGAAATAAATGTCACATTGATGTCATGGATTGTTATGACGATTAGATGGATGAAGATCACCCCCACCCCTACCCCAATTAAAAACATTTCAAGCAGCATGGGTGGTGTGCTCACTCAGTATAATTAATTACTTGGATCATTTCTATATCAGTGAAGTAACAGACCCAGGCTTGAAGGAAACACCAAAACATGGCTGTCATAGACTTAACCATACACATGCCTACACTACCCCACCCCACCCCACCCCAGCTTACTACCTGGCAATCTATCTCATGTTGACAGCTCTCCCAGCTCTATAAGTAAATGGTAAATTGCCATGGAATAAAGTAAGATGGCGTGAATACGGCCTTGTCTAGCATGTCACAAACATTCTGAAAAGTGGGTTCATTCTTCCCATAGATTTAACCAAAAAGGTTGGGCTGGATTGTAGGATGATGTCATTGTAACCATCCCTTAGTGCTTGCTCGATGATTGATTTACTCATGTGGCAAGATTTTAATTCCTGTGATGTGTAAATCCAGAATGAGATAGAGCATCACCACTAATTAATTAATTTCTTTTTGCCAAGAAGAGGTGCCATGTCTCTTGCTTGGCAATATTAGCCATGTGTAGATATGGAATTTCTTCAGTTGGTTCTAGCCAAGAACACAAATTGGTCAACTGGATCTTCTAGATTTGTCTTGTCCTATTTGGTATCTAGCTACATGTGGCTACTCAAACTTAATATCTAAAACTAGATAGAAGTCAGGAGTCAGTTTCTTTGTCACATGGGGCACATTTTAGGGGCTCAGTTGCCACACTGGCCATGAGATATGATATTGGAAAATCTTCCAGAACATTTCTACTACCCCAGAAGTTTTACTGGACGGTTGCATCTTACAGTGAGTCAGCCACAATGACCGTGGTGGTGATTCTGAGAACCGACCTGATTGACCTATACATGAGGCTGCTGGCTGAATGCCTGTGGTTTTGACCTATACACAAGGCAGCTGGCTGAGTGCCTAGGGTTCTGGAAAACATGATTAAAAATAGTCTACTATTTCAACAAATGCTTCACAATGTTACTTCTGGGAACTTGCCCAGAGGCCCTCAAATTCAGGAATTCTGAATCCATGAACCACAAATCAATGCGATTTACTTTTATTTTGTAGATCACGCTTAAGGCTCTCCTTTATTTTACCCTATTCCTGACCACTGGTCATTTCCAACTCTTTCTCTGTCACTTATACTTACTGTAAATAATCACTTAGTTCCTGGTCGCTATCAGCTGTAAAACATTTGTTCTCTTTGGCCACTTTCCTGGAATGCATCGTTAGGCATTTTCATTGCTTTTGTGGCCTGAGTGAATCTTTACCAAAAGTGTTGTCCCTTCTGACAATATTTGCCAACCCAGCCTGGTTAAAAATAGATAACTTATCATGAAGTTTCCTGTTGTGTATGAATCAGGGACTCTGATCTACAAAGGCCAAATGTGTCACTGAGGGAAAGATGTTCTTTTGATGCATTCAACCAAGTCAAATGATATGATGAAATACACATTGATCCGAATGAGGGTCAGATGACCATGGGACTAGGGGATCTTCCTATTAGAAAATGGACTGCTGTCAGCAAGGAGAGGGTGAGGCCACAGTCATGTTGTCACAACTCTTGCTGACCCCATAGTCCAATGGAGATGTCCTTCTAATGAGAAAAAGGGTCCTTAGTATTTTTTTTAATCTAAATATGTTTTCCCCCATCCTTTCAGAATTATGGTGGCATGGCCTCTCCTGTCTACACAAAGCCCATCCTGATGATATGATGTGGTCTTATGCCTAACCGGCCACCAAAAGTCCTCCCTGACCCCATCCCTGTACCTCCTGCCTTGTCTCTGTGACTCCTTAGGAAAGGAATCCACGGTGCTGTTTTGTGAATGCCTCATTTCAACCGACTAGCTGAGGACAAGCCCACAGGCTTCAAGGGAAAGACGCAACATCTTTATCTACCATCTCCACCCAATGGATACAGAAGATACTGACCTCAGCATCTGTTTTTCTACCTTTTCAACCCTTGTGCTCTTTCTCCAGGGCCCTCTGACGTGACCATCCAGTCTACCACCCCCAAGCAAAATGGTCACCACCTCTAGATTAGGCTGTGCTCAGTTGCCTTCATACAGCCTTTCTTTGGAGAATGACGTCAGCGGCGACAAACCCAAACCTGTGACCACCCTGCTTAAACCTCTCTTTCTGGTCAGGATACTGACCGGAAGCTCGGTCTGGCCTATTTAGATGATCCCTGCCATACTTTAACCTCACCTAACCACATTCCCTCCTTGATGCCTTAGAAGCTATCACTCCCAGACCCCCTTCCATTCCTGTAAGATGAACTCCCTCCTGCCTTGGGGCCTTTGCACATGTGGTCCCTGGTGCTTGAATTACTCTCTCCCAGTTCCCTCTCACTTAGCCAATTCATGCTTGTCCTGCATAAAGGTTCAGTGATGACTTCCTCTTCACGTTAGTCATTAAACTCTTCTCCCCCCAGAATGAGGCCACCCTGGGCTTTCGCCATTATAAGGGTGACCGACTGACTCTTCCCAGTGAGACTTACACCTCCACAGGCAGTATTACTCTCTTACTCTCTACTGTATTCCCAGTTCTGTACACCTACCTTGGCCAGAGAGGTATCAAGACACATTTGTTGACTAAACCAACAAACAGTCATTTTATGTGCCTGCTAGCATAGGACATGCCCAGATTTTTAGGGCCCCAGACTTCAAATCTCTGCTCTGCCATTTTTGTAAGTCAGGCACTCTTGGATAAGTGAAGGCCTCTCTAAGCTATTGTTTTCTCATTAGTAAATTAGCCATAACCATATGTACATGAAACTTCCAGATGGTTCCCAATGAGCCACATTCAGTATTATCACCATCTCCAATCTAGAGACCGGAGACTGGAAATCCTCTGCTGAGACCACAAAGCTCCCTGGGAATAAGTGACGGACACCCCAAAGGAAACAGATAGTAACATTTTTTATTAAATATTACAGTGGATCAAAAAGTACAAAATATCTCTTGCCTGCTATGTGATTGGGAAACTATTGGCACGGAATACAGTATCAAAAGCAGTAATAAGTACAATTTGGAAAACATACAAAATTGAGTGTTTATAGTTGGCTCAGCATTCTTCTGGTAGTGTTTAAACTAACGCAAAGGTTACTCAATAACCTCTCCATTGGGAAATTATATAACATCACTGGGCCAGGTCATTATATACAAATGATCACCTTACAGAGCATAGAGGTTACATTAGCTGGAGTCACTCAAAGTGTACACTATTTACAACACAGGAGAGTTTAAAAAAGTATAAACAGCCAAGAGATTATGCTGCTATTTTTTTTTCAGAGATCTTTCTGCCATGGGGAGACAAGCAGAATATCCAATACATCAACCGCCGACACCGGAGCTGAGGTGCTCACTGCTCCAGGGGTGTGGGTCTCACCAGGGCAAAACGGTTCCCGTTACTCTCTCAACTCGGGACGACGAGTCAAACTGGACCACATGGGACTTGGCTGACCACCACCAAATGTAACTTAGTGGGACAACAAGTGAAGAGAAATAATGGTTCTCTTTGAAGGCACACTACATAAAATATATTTGTGGGACCACCTTGAAATTTCCATCAGACACACATCAACACAGTGAAATACAGTACTTAAGGATTCATGCACCAGGTTGCAAAGCTGTGACGTCAACACGGAGTCTTGACAAACCCTTCTACAGATGCCCTGATGAGCAAGCGAAATTGAGAGCTTCTAGCTAAGAAATAAATCAGTCCTGTGGCAAATACTTAACACCTTTGAATCACTTACTAGGAAAAATACTTTAAACCTAAAGTTTGGTTGGGCTGTCATGGTATTTTACTTTTCCTTTAAATTTTATTTCTAAGTCAAATTGCCAAAAGTTAGGCCAGAAGTTGCACGGAGATGATATATTTTAAAATATTATTTAGAATCTCCAAATCTCCAATAATTCACGGGCTTAGTGCATTTTGAATTGCAACATTTCTCGGAAGCCACACTTGGTAAATGGATTTATGACTCCGGTGCCAATTGGATTCCACAGTTTCCTTTACAGAACTACCAATAACAATGGTTTGATTGCACAAAGAAGGACTTGTGCAATGCCATTCAATAATAAGGCCCCTTGAACTCAAACAATGCAAACAAAGCCTGATTTAAGACTTTTTAAAACGTCCTTCTCAGCCAATGAAAAATTCAATGGTCTTTTTGAAAGATTTCCAAGATCTCCCGTTTGGAGTTTTAAAATAAGTAACACACCGCTTCTGCTTCTGTTCTTTGCATTTGTCCTGCCGAGGGTCTGAGCTTCCTTCAGCAGAAATGGTGAGTCTCCTCTCGGAAGAGATGAGAAAAACAATAGCTGGACTATGTCGACATTGTTTGAAAATGGTGTGATCGAATTCCTACATGATGAACACATCTCAACTCACCACACTGAGGAAAACAATCACCCCATCTTGCAAATGGGTGAGCTCGTGGGGGAGTGGGGAGGGGGCGGTGACACAGACATCCCCGTTTTCTTCGAGAAAAGAACTCACAGGGACCTTGTATGGATCCAGCCCATGCCTGCTGCAGAATCCCTGGTTCTTTTTTCTCCTCTTCTGATTCTGACCATTCAATCTAGTGCAACTTTCTCATACTGTGTCCTGGCCAGCATCATGCTGGCTGGAATTGAGACCCCCCCCCCCAACACACACACACACACACACACACACACACACATACCCTTTCTTGTGCAACAGCAGAATAATCTGCATGTGCACATTTATGATCTAAGTTATACTAGTCTATCTATGGTCCTATTAAATATAATATATATATATTATTCCACAGGAAGGTAAATAATTAATTGAAGCGAATGGAACTCTTAACACTGGGTCGCTACATTCCTTTGTTTCCACCTTTGGATAGCATGTTACTACATGGACTATTTGGCTTCATATCATGAGGACATTTCAATACAAATGAGTGGCATGCATGGCTTTGCGTAAGAACCGCAGTTTCACGGTCACTGGTTTGGATTATTTTTGTAGTTGAGTTACCTATTCAGAGATGTTGAAAACTGTCATCAAGTTTCATAGACTTAAATATGTCAGAGGTAAAAATAAAAAGACTTGGTTAACTATGGTCCTAGAGTCTACCGGTAGTGTCGAGGGGGAGGAGGGCAGTGGCCTGGGACTTCTCCAAGCAGCTTTTGGCAGAGTTGGGTGGAGATGGGAAGGAAAATCCACTCTATGGGTCCATTTGCTACACTTAGCAGATGTGATACCTTGGGAGCAAATGGAATCAGTGTCAAGAATGCCAGCCAAACACACCCCAGAGCAGACAGTATGGCCACATGGTGAAAAACTTGATACAAAACACCTTATGTGTACACATCCTCATCAAACCCACCCCCCAGAAATGGAAGGAGGATGACTTTCTTTTGAAACAGATTGTCCAATTACTTCCCAAAGATGTAACCTGGGAGAATCTTGCTAGGAAACTAAAAAAGCCAGCTGATGATGACAATAACTCTGTCACCCAAGGGGCCGAGGCCTGGCTGGGATGCCCAGTGGTCAGATCTTGGGTCGCCCCCTTCTCGGTTGGACAGTCACACACCATCCTTTCCCAGTCCCCTTCTCTGGACCATTTAAAAGGTGCAGTCCCAACACCAGCATGAGTCACCCTGGCTCTTAAGTTTTGAAATTCCTAAAACTTTGTCTGCACAGCCCACACGTGTGTCCTCGAGACCGTTAGTCGGTGGCTTTTTGCCAAGAGGGTTTTTTGTTTTGTGATTTCTCTGGTATGTAGGACAGGTTCACAGCCTAGATAAGGTGAGTACAATGCTTAATATTTTCACATAATCCAATACTTCAAAGCAAAGCATTTGGCTGGAGAAGCAGTGTCTAAGCTCTCTCAACTACACCCCTTGGGAGGACCGGAATCCTCGAGGCGCAGACCCGCAACGGCACGGGCTTTCCGATAGCTGTCGTTCTCCACGGGTTCTTTTCAGTCGGTTCCACTAAAATCAGTTGCTTCAATTTGTAAACAATAACTTGACCACCCAAAGCTGCTCAAAAGAAGAAGTGGGGGGGGGGGAGGGGGAAATTGATACAATACACATCAACAACTAGTCAGTCAGCCTTGCAAACGGAACAGAACAAAAACAAAAACAAAAACCCCAAAACCCCAAAAACAAAAAAACAAACCAAAACAAACCCAGAACAGAAGACCTGCAAATAGAAGAGATACCGTTTAATTAAAAAACAAACAAAACAAACAGATAAACCCCAAAAATACCCCAGGGCAGGAACAAGAAAGAACCAGGAGAAAACAGAACTATCTGTATATAAATTAGGTGAGCGAACAGTGATACGGGTAGCTTTAAGAAGCAAATATATACAGTTTAACAGTGTTTACTTCTCTGGATTGTTTAATAGTGTCAGGATGAAAGGTCTCTTTAAGTTTTACTATACATTGCATTGATTGAACTTGGTGAGTTTTATGAAAAAGACGGACGTCCCCTGGCTGGTGCTTGCCAGTCCTTTCTTTCTTGCCCTGTCCTTTGAAAAGCCTGCCCCCACTTTTTTTTTTTTTTTTTTTGCTCAGATTGCTTCCCTACCATCCAAACTCAGGGGGGGTCCTCTGAGTTCTTCTGGGATAGACACAGATACCCTTCACAAAGATCCACTTGAAAAGGAGGTCTGCAGGCCGGCCCTAGGCCATCTGTGTTGGAAGGACAACTGGCCAGCCAGCCTAGGGTTGTCCTCGGAAAAGGTAGGCGTGTTCACCTGGCCTTTAGGCCTCTATGGCTGGGACGAAGTGTATCGCCAGATGAGAAGGAATACTGACTTCCAACTCTGCACGCCAGCCCTCCGGGGTTGGCGCGCGGACCCCCCGCCGCCGTCTGGGGATGCTGGGCACAGCGAGGCTTACAGTTTTGTGCTGGGGTGTACAGAGGACAGCTGAGACGGTGGGAAGGCAGCCTGAGGGTTGATAGCAGCTAACGGGTAGATGCTGTTGTGCAGCAGGTCCCCGTAGGAACTTCCCACGGGGGTCGCGGCAGCCAAGTGTCTGTACAGCTGCTGGGAATTGGTCGGCGATGTAAAAATTCCTCTTTGCATCACGAGCGAGTGGAAAGCCAGGGGCTGCATGAGAGGAGAGAGCACCGTCTGGTTCTTCAAGTACTGCAGAGAATGGGAGTACCCGGCCGGGAGCCTGGAGTTGAGGCCTGAGTTACACAGGCTACCAGAATACAAACCTGGGAAGATGGGAGAGGAGACCGGAAGCTTGTGGCCTTCGGATGCAGCCCCGGAATGCCCAACGTAAGCTCCTTTGCTGCTCTCGCTCTCCTGTTCAGAGGCCTTTTCTTTCCCAGAAGCCTCTTTGGCTGGGTCCAAGGGAGACACAGCCCTGGCTTTTTTCCCAGCGATCACAAGATCCAAATCCTCCAGGCTGCGCTTTATAGGGCGAGCCGCTCCAATGTTCTGAGGGCTCATCTTCCGGTGCAGGATGGGATGGACCATGCCTTCCATCTTCCTGAAGTTCTCCAGTCTCACATGGTGAGGTTTTCCCGACCTTGCAATCGACTCGGGGTATTTCTTAGGGGTCGACATGGTCATGGGAGATACCCGGCAGGCTTTGGGGTGACAGTCTCGACTCTGGCTGCTGATGACCTGGAACTGGGAGGCGCCTTTGATCTCCTGGGACCCCGAGGCTGAGTGGGCCAGGCCCAGGACTTTGCTGGTTAGTTTCTGTGGGTTCTTGGGAAGGCTCAGGTCCGTTGGTTGATCATCTCTAGAGGCTTCTGCCGCAGCCAACTTCTTATCTTGCAGATGCAGAGAGGCGAGATAATTGGCATGGACCTTCTCTGGGTGTTTGTGAGAAAGAAAAGCGCTGTTTTCAGATTCCTGGTACACGTCTCTAGAGGCATACTTGGACGACTGTTCGTTGTGAAGATGGTGTTCCGTGTGTCGGTAGAGGCTGTGGAGATGCGGGGATGAGTAGAAGTCTGCCAGGAAACTGGGCATGTGGGCGTGGGAGACCGCTCTTTTCTCTAAGAGTTTGTCCTTGCCCTCCTGCGCCTCTTGCTTCAGGATGTAGGAGTCGGCCAGGGAGCTGAGCTGGTGCTTGGAGAGACCACAGCGGTGAGCATCGGACCGACTCAGCTTGTCGTGCTTAAAGATCTCATTGATGCCCTTTCTCTCCTCCGAGGCCTTGCTTTTGAAGCTCTGGACATGTTGGATTACGGACGGCCGGCTGACGGTCGTGTGATCAGAGCTTTGGCTGTGGTGGGCCTGGGACAAACCCGAGCACAGGTCGTCCCTGGCAATCAGCTTCTTCTTGCTGATCAGAGGGGGTGGGGAGCCATAGGGATAGCTGCTGGAGAGGCTCGCCCCACTCACCTGAGACAAAAGCTTTTTCTTGGCCAGTGGGGACATGATCCCGGGGTTGCCCCGGGAGTAGAGCAGGGGCGTGTAATTAAGTCCGTGGTTCTCATTCATGGGTCCGGTCAAGTCTTTGTCTTTGAACATGTCAAATGATTGGACCACAAGGACCTTCGGGGTCTGCTTGAGGGCAGTGTGGATGTCGTCACTGCCCAGCTGGTCCACCTTCACAGTGCAGTTGGCAATATAGTTAGTCATGGCGGGAAGCTTGTCTTCCTCCGCCTCGTTCTGGCTTGCCAGGGGTGGCTGGGTGGCGGGAAAGCTGCTGGGAAAGGGTGCTTCTTGGAGGTCATTTTCTGAGCTCTCTGTAAAGCAACAGGGTTTGGCTTCTTGCTTTGAGTCCATCTGGGAGCTGGGAGAGGCGAGGGGCTGTTTGCCAGCCCCAGGGGTGGGAGCTGAATCTCTTTCGGGAGGCAGGGGAGGGCTTGGGAGTACAGGAGCGGGGCCCTTGTCTCCCGCCTCCTCAGCCTCCTTCTCACTGTTGGAACCTTGCTCAGTCTCATTGCCCTTTTCTGGGTCTGCTCTGGACACCGGCGCCCTCGCTGCAAGATCCTTGTGCCCTTCTGGTTTCTTCTTGACTTCGGGAGCAGGGAGAGGCTCTGGGATGCTTTTCTGGCTTACCGCCTCATCTTCCTTACCTTGTTCCGCCGAAACCTGGACAAACATTGTAGGAGACACTTAGAAGAGAACCAGGCACATTGGCACACTTCATCAAGAAATAAAGCATCCCGCACAGCGGGCTTGGAATCAGGCTTGTCAATCAGCTCACCAAGTTTTCATAAGGCTTTATTACTCCCCAATCATGGCTCTAAACAAAGGAAGCCAAATTACAGAAACATTCGGGGAAACAAGCATGTTCGCTTCAGCCCCTTATGAGACACCTATCAAAACAGCAGAGTGATGTACCAATGATCGGCACACTCACATCACTTCTGCATCCCGCTATACAGTTTAATTCTAAGGTTGTCTTCCTGTCAAATCAGTCAATTATCCAAATAGGTTTTAAATTACACATTGCATTTTATGAGACTTCCCTGAAAGATTTTTTTTTTAAAGCGTCTCTTGTTCAAATAATTAAACCAACCCCATGTCAATAACAAACAACAAACTTAACTCCTGGCCTTTCCTTGAGAACCATCCCTTCCTAAGGAACTCAGTGGGATCCACCGGCTATGCTTACACGTTAATCATTTCTTAGAACTCCACGATGTGCAGGTCTTGTTAAAATACCAAAGACATATGCAGATGGGATGTGTGCTCCCAGGGATAGGGAATATTCTAAGTCCTTCTGTGGCACACCAAACTCATCGCTATCAAAGCCAAAAATGAAATGAACATGATTCAGGTGGGCGGTGTCACCCTCAATACAGATTTTCTATTTATTGAAATAAATTGTCATCTAGAGGATGGATACTTCCTGTTTGCAGTGGGTATGGGCACAATTCAATCCATTTACTACCCAGTCATTAAGTTTTAATCTTTCAGGCGAATTTAACTTTTCACCTGTGGTACAGCTGATGGACAAGCCTTTCCATAATAGATCTGACATGCCTCAGTGAGAGAATCATCAAACATTTGAATTGAGTTGGTCCCCACTCCCTTTTCCCAATCACATCACCGGAACATTTTTCTACTGTGAAGAAACCTGCATCATATCTTTGACGACTAAAAATGTTGAAGGATATTTAGGAAAAGTGATTTCAAGGACTCATACTCATTTTATAGATATTTTCCCTCAAATCTACATGAAGATCTCCCCACCTACTAGGCATGGATGATACCCGAGAGCCTGCCCATTTTCTTGCACTAATAACTGTATTTTTAAGTGCAGGCATCAATCCCAATTCTACACTAATAATCATCATTTGTCTCTTCAGCGTATACATTAAATTAAAAGATATAAAAAAAAAGAGTGATTGCAAAAGGCAGACTGTCCTCAATTCTTCCAAGTGCCTGTGACCTTGGCCTTCAGCTACATTGGAGTCTCGCATGTCTGTCTATAAACCTGGTTTAGGGATGGATTTGAAAGTCAGGCCAACAAAAATAAAAGCATTTGTTTCTTTTTTTCCCCAAAGATGATGCTTTCTGAACTTCCTGGGTCTGTCTAAGGATAAAGCCTCACTCTGTACTCTGTAATCCCTAAGGATAGTGGATTTGACTAGACCCCTCCTCTCTCCACTGAGTTCAGCACTTCAGATAGAAAACATCAAAAACTACAATATGGCATTAAATATAACCCCCGGGCCTGGCTCGCAGATATGCTGAATTCATGACATAGGTAGTCGGTGGACCTTGTTCTTACTGAATGGATCATTTCAAAGAGGTCGAGATATCAGGACTTCCTATGACAGGAAGTCACAGAAGCTCCAGATGCCCAGAGCCCACTTGAGGAAAGGTTATCATTGGCAATGGGATGATTTCCTTGTGGAGAATAGGGAGCTCCACAGCTGTCAGAGGTTTGCTGGACTCTTTGTAGCAAGGCTCCTCACTCTGTTCTTGGGAATGGTCACCACCTCATGGAGCTAATGGGCTCCATGGTTGGACTGAGGATCCCTCCCACAGTTCACAAACTCACTGTTTTCGAACGTTCCCCACTCTGATGGAGCCAGTCAAAGGTCAGCTGGCCCCATGACCCCCCAAGCATCCGCTGGTGCTTTGGCTGTGGTGTGGATCTGGTGTCTAATAGAACTGACCAATCCAAAGCCCTGGGATAAATCACCAAGCCAGCAGGATCAAGGAGGAATGGAATGTAACCCTTAACTTGGAATTTCCTTGCTTTGGGCCATTTATGTTGCAAACTTGCAAATGTTTAGAAGTTGGCAGCATCTTGTATTGTCTTCCTTTTGGAGTTGCTAGAGCTTAAAATAATTATAAAACCTAATCAATCCGGGTCTGGCTCAGGTTGGGACAGTAGGATTGTGAGTTCAAGTCCTGCCTGGGCTACAGTATGAGTTCCAGGCCAGCTTCAGCAACTTATGGAGTCTCTGTCTCTAAACAAAAAGCTAACAAATATTCAGGGATGCAGCTCAATGATAGGACACTTCACTACTGTGTGCAAAACCCAAGGTTTGAGGTTCCATCTCCAGTGAAGCAAAGTATTAAAATTAAATTATCTTTTTAAAGAGGAATCAGCTGGGAGTTGATGTCTGTGTGTATATGTGTGTTTGTGTGTGTGTGTGTTTGTGTGTGTGTGTGTGTGTGTGTGTGTGTGTGTGAGAGAGAGAGAGAGAGAGAGAGAGAGAGAGAGAGAGAGAGAGAGAGAGAGAGAGACTGTGTGTTTAAACTGGTGTTTAATGAAGCTGTCTCTTACATGGTCATTATAAGCCTTATTTTTAGAGAGTGTTTAATATCAATACCCAAATTCCCTCAGGGGTTGAATCCTAGAACATGCTGTCTCCAAATGTAACTGCTTATTTTTTTAAATGGGCAGCAGGATTTTTTTATTATTCATGTTGAAACAGAGCCCAGTTCAGCCTTTTTTGGTTGGCTAGATGCTCCCAGTCCTGCTTTCTGCTAATAGCTTCTGGGGCTGAGGCTTCTGAATTGAAAGGTTCAGAAGCCACCTCTTAATACGAGAGACAGTAATGGTTTCTGTGGAATCACTCAAAACTTCTCCATAGAAAAGACAGACCAAAGACCTTGCTAAATTGGTCTCAACCCAAGGACACTGAATGGAGGTCAAGAATGAGAAGCAAACATCCCTAAAATCGGGGGGAGAGACCCGAGGAGACATTCGGGGACTTCATTAGCTTTCCTTCCCTGATACCTGCTCCCCGCCCCCCAAGTCACACTCACTCCTTAAATAAGGTGGCTCTGAAATCCCCAAGAAGCTACGTTTACTTAGGGGACTCCTGAGTTTTAGGAGGTTTTAGTTTGGTCTCCAATTCTGAGCCTTTGCTCCCAGGTCCCTTCAGGGTATTCTCGTCTTTCCAGATTCTTCCAGATTCTCGTCATAGCCTGGATCACTCTTTACAATACAATTGCACCATTGCATCTCAGCTCCCAAGGGAAAGAAAGCTTTCAGGCTTTAAGAAGATTTATTTTAATTAATTATTACTATGAGTTATTAATTATTATTTGTGTGTGGGGGGTGTGTGTGTGTGGGGGTGTGTGTGTGTGTGTGTGCCGTGTGTGTGCTGGTGCCCTCAGAAGCCAGGAGAGGCCACTGGATTCCATGGAAATGTAGTTACAGGCAGTTATGAGCTGCCCTCCAAGATGGGTGCTGAGAACCGAACTTAGATCCTCTGGAAGAGTAACAAGTGTTCCTCAGGGCTGAGCCATCTCTCCAGTCCACAAGTGAAGGGTTCCTAAAGTTCCTTTTGAGAATTTGTGTATTTTATGTACATGTGTGCAGGCCAATGGACAACTTTCCGGACAGAGGTGTGCTCTCCTTTTACCATGTGTGTCCCCTGAGGAGCAAACTCATGCCATCAGGCTTGGCGGCCAGTGCCACTCACCTAACCCTCTTGCCAGCCCAGAGCTTAGAGGTGGTGACTTCTCAGAGCAACCACGAGATATACAGAGACCTTGGTGGAGATTCTGGGGTCTGGAAGCCCCAGAGGCAGAGTGTGTCTCCCAGGGCTGGTATCTGGGAGACCCAGCAACTCACCTCAGATATATCCTGGGGCTTTGGTGTATTCTCTTTCTCTTTCTTGTTTTTAGGCAGTTCATGTTTGATGCGTTTGGTTCCGGATACTTTCGTTTTATTCTCATTTTCCGGTGAGTTGTTTTCCTGTTTCCGGGGTTTGATTGGCGGCAAAGGCTTATCTTCTTCTCCCTTGATAAACCTTTCGTATGGTAGGATTAACCTAGAAAGAAGGAAAGCAGAAGGGATGGTACATCAGTTGTCCAATTCTAATGACATCATCGCTCTGGAGCTTATTTTCTCTTACTGTAGTAGCTCTGCCCTAGACCTGTAGGGATGCATTCTAAGACTCCTCATGGATGCTGAAACTGTTATTAGTACCAAGTTCTCTATATATCCTGTCCTTTCCCTACACTTAAATACCTAATAAAGTTTAATTTATAAATTTGGCAGAGTAAGAGACTAGTAGTTGTAACTAATAAAATAGAACAATTATAACAGCATACCATAATAAAAGTTATATAAATGTGACTCTCTCCAACCAGTCAAGATTAATATTGTTTTCCAACTATGGCTGACCATGGGCAGCTGAAACCATGCAAAGCAAAACCATGCACAAACAAATGTAATCTACTTTCTTAGTAATACTTGGTTATCTGATCACCGAAATGTGTCTCTGGAAGACTTCCCTCCTTTTGGTTTTGTGATTTGATACACCAAGGACACCAATGGAGGTGGCCAAGGTTGACACTGTCACAATCCCTTAGCACTTGGCTGACTGCCAACGACATCAGAATAATAATGACAGCTGCTGTCCATTTACTGTTTTGTCAAATGCACGTCGAGTACCCATCCTATGCCAGGCACTGTTCCAGATCCTGAAATACAGCCATGAACAAAACGTTCATAGCCTCTGACCTCATTTGGTGTCTATTCTAAGACAGGCTAGGTACAAGATGCCAATCATTCCACATAATCCCCACCACATCTTTTCACGTTATTGTTGTCGTTATCATCCCAATCATCACCATGGTCATCATCATCCTCCCAAGATTAAACCAGGCACCTAAGGGTCACAACATCTGTTAGACCTGGAGCTTGAATGTGTTTGCATCTCTGGCCAGAGTTTTCCTTTGTATTTAACCTCAAAATGTAGACCTGACATGATATATTTGAAAGAAACTGCTTTTATGAAACCTAACCCTAGATACAATGAATATACACCACTGAAAAATAGATATATCATATATAATGTAAATATAATATAATACTGACTTTGATACTCCCCACCCCCACACGTTGAGAAGACCAGCACTTGAGATAAAGGGACAAGAGGAGGCATGCGCAGTTTGGCCAAAACAGATGTATTCTCTACCCCTTAAGATTATCAGGAAGTCTGGTTTTTTTGGGAGGGGGCGGGAGTAGAGTGGGGGTACCAAGTTAGAAAGGGCCCCAGCAAGGAGGAAGCCAGCTAACCACGAAAGCAACAGAAATCAGAGGGCTGAAAAATCCAAGCATTTTAATTACATAACTTTAAAAAACAAAGCGCATAAAATTGCTCTAAAAAGAGAAACATCAAAGGGCTCTGGTTTTAGTCTGTTCCCTTTGCGACACAGCTCTTGATCTGAACAGGGAAAGAGCTGATGTAATTAAAAGGCACGGATTGCATTACAATCCCAGTTTCGACTTCAGTGATTAAAGTTTTTCTAATGCATTTGGTATGATTAATGACTCACTGTGGGATTAATACAAGACTCAGCCTTAAAAATATGAGCCTTAATACAGCAAACATAATTTGTTTTAAATACGACAAGTTGACTCAATGAAGAAAATGTACTTGGCTGACAAAAAACAATCTGTTCAAATATTGGGAATCTTTTATTTTTAAACTAAGACACCCAGGCCAAGAAAAAAAAAAAAATCCCTGATTTGGAATATTTGTTGAGTATCTTAACATTGGCTTCTGATTGTACAATTTGCCTACTTGCTCCTTAAATATACACCACTGTTGCAGGTTTCACAATAAAGACATGGGGATATTTGAGACATAGAGAGTTCATTCTTTAACAACAAAGCAAACTGTGGAAAAGTCGAATGCCGATTTATGGTATTTTAGGACCCAAATCCATTCACTGAGCATGCTCAGACAAGGTATGTGCAAGGAGGCATGGATAATACTTTTGAGGCCTCTGTCTGGCAATGGGCCAGCCACGAAGATCAACACAACCCATGGGGGATAGTTATCTTCAGATCCCATTACAACCCGAGTTTAAACATGTTACAGCTGCTAAAACTGGAAACCGCTCTCTTAATGTAGACTTACTAAAATAATATATGTTTGCCAAATACCTGCTTCCCACCATAATATTACAGTGCCTGTTTACATAAGGAAGAGCATAACTATGCAGAAGAGAGAAAAAGGCAGTCTTGTTCATACTTGAATTTATTCTATCTCATCTTTAAAGTCCATAACTTATTCCCCCCAATTCCTCTGGCCTCTGGGTTCTTCTGCCAGGGACTTATTCCCTTTTCCAATATCAGAAGGTAAGGGATTCTTCAACCAGGAGCAAAATGCATTGAATATTTTAAACTGGAAAAAAATATTTTAAATGGATTGTAATGAAAACACATTTTATTGTTGGGACAGATAGGTTTGTTGTGCTTTTGTTTTGTTGCCATGGGAACCAAGGAGCTCAGAAGCCCTGGTATTTCAGCTGTTGCCATTTATGATACGTCCCTTCCCCCAGTTCCCTTCTCTAATGGAGATGGTGACATCCGGAGGGACCCTCTTGCTTGAGAGTGACCGTGCTGAGTTTGAGGAGGAGAAGGAAGGAAAGCAGAGAACAAGGTGGGGACCCACCTGGGGGACCCTAAGAAGACCCTCACTCTGGGCAACAGTCTTAGGCTAACTCAGCTCTCCAGCATACACCAAGAAACAACATGATTTTATCTTACAGTTTTGCAAGTTCATGAGGATGGGCAATATTCTCTCATTCTCTCTCTCTCTCTTTCTCTCTCTCTCTCTCTCCTGCTCTTCTCTCATTTTTCTCATTTTGACTCAACTCAGCAGCTGGCAATCCTCCAGCAGTACAAAATATATTTCACTTTGCCGGTCAAAGGCCTGAAGCCAGAAGGCAGGAAATCAGGAATTAAATGTTTCTTGTATCTGGAAAGAGGCATGACTAAGGGTAAAACTGAATCCAAACACACACTCTGCCTGTTCAAAGCTTCCAGAGGTGTGTGTGTGTGTGTGTGTGTGTGTGTGTGTGTGTGTGTGTGTGAAGGTCAACCGAATGTGGGTTGTTTTTTTTTTTCTTTCCATTTCTAAATCATTGCAAGATAATTATAGTCGATCAGAGGGGGAAAAAAAAAGCTCCTGAAATAAAACAAGACAGGCAGCAGTTAAAGAGAAAGCAGTAGAAATCCCAGCTCTGAAGAACAGAGCACATTTCTCACACACAAACAAACCCTGTTTCATACAGTGACTTCCGCTTGTGGTGACTTCCTTGAGTGTTTTTCTAAGTTCTTCTGTCACGGCGCAGCATAATTACCCCACAGGATGTGATCTTATCAGCTGATTATTAGAGGTTTTCCACAAGAGGACAAAAGCTATGATGGGTTTCTGAACATTGCAGTGTTCAGCGCACACACATGTTATCATTAAAAAAACAGGTTAGCCGCCATGAGATCAACATGGCCCAACACAGGAAGCTGTGCAGGTTTGTAGCCTATGAAAGAACGCAGTGTAATGCAACGTGCCAGTGGCTCTCAGAGGATTGTTTCTCAAATATTGGTAGGACAATGAAGATCTAATCAGCTTCAAAACTGTACAGATAAAAAGCAAACATGTATTACCCACTCCCGGCCCCCCAGTACTTGCAAAAATGTATCCATTACACAGAAGAAATATTTTCATTGTGTTACAACTCAAAGAACATCGGCTGAGTCTTGGGTGGGCAGAAGCAGTAGGGAGGAGAAGAAATACACTCATTAGTAAATCCCTACAGACCCCCCATCTGCATCTAGAATAGAGATTGAAAGCCGGGGAGATAAATGGGTCTTTCTTCTTGTCCAGATTTCATAGCTCAGATTAGCAAAATGCTTATTTATGATGCCATTAATGGATGTGAACTAGGTAAGCCATCATGCATTTAAAAAAAAATAATAATAGCACCTTTCCTAGGCATAAGATTTGGAGCAGCATGAGATTTTATTTTTCCCCAGGAATAATACAAGAATAACATTTTTCCACCTCAGAGCAGACACAGTAGGGGAGCCTTTTGCTATTACAGAGATCCTTATTAAATTCAGTCACTGTGAAAAGACAGATTCTACCCCCTCCTTATTCTTCTTCCTTAAAAAAAAATAAGGAAGACTCAAAAATCAACCCAAGTTAAAATTAACAAATCCATGGCATTATGGCCTTGATTTATTAATATCTGAGCCAGTAAATTATCATCATACAAGAAATTGTGGACTGGAAAATATCGTGGCTTTGCTAAATCTCTAGTTGAATAATGGCGCTCAGCACACTAGGATTTTAGATGTGCCTCATCTGATATTATAAAATATTCAATACATTTCTCTACAGCGGAAGTCAGGGGTCAGCAAATCTATTACTGTAACGTAAGAAATCTGGCAACTTGCCAACTCTCTCTCCCTTTTATTGTTATTTTTAAACACAGAGGCAGATAATTTTATATTTACAAAGTCTGCAATCCTCCAGCGCCTTGCCTCTTTTTCTCAACAAAAAAGCAGCAGTGTGATCTCAGAGAAGTATAGATTGCACATGTCCTGTCATTTACACTTCATACAAAAGAAAGGACTCCCATATTTATTAACACCTCCTCCCTTCCCTGTCAGAAGAGGAAAAATAATATTGTGTCTCATCCTAATGAGTGACCACTGATGTCTCCTGAATCCATGCGTATTTGTGTGGAAGGAGGGAATTTTGGGGCCAAAACATTTAGCAAATGGTATTTAAGAGGAGAAATGAGAATCCATCTATTTATAGAGAGCCCTGAAAAGGATATTAGAATAATGTCCGGAACTGATTCAATTCAGAGAATTAAGGGAGGGAGTCAGGAGTCTTTAGGGTTGTATTGGAATCTCAAGCCTACTTAAGCTAGTTCATACGCACGCTCACAACATTTAATGAGTTTTTTTAAAAAATTCAAGTTTAAACATTTGCTATATAATTTGGAGCAGAACAGGTTAGGGGCAGAGATAATAAAACTGGTGTGTATACAAGGTTAAAAACACTAGTTTCCTTATGGTTACTCTTACGTTAACAGGGTCTCTTTGTAGCAGTAGAAAAGAAGAAACAACATGTTGATTCCACTGGGGCTTCAGACCTGACCCGACCCCAAATGGACTCATTACATCTCTGAGTTGATTCCAGGCTTGATAAATTCTAAGCCTTGGCCAGATATTCCTGAGGCAGAAATTGAAAATACAACTTCACCGTGAAGTGTGGGAAGCAATCTTTCATTAAATATGGACCAGCCGAATTGCCTTTTCCCTTTGTGAAAATGGAGTGGACACCCTCACTGAGGTACAAATGAGGACTGAAGCCGTGACTGACGGTACCTGCTGCCCATCTTCCCCGGTGTGAGCCCACGCCTGTGAAAATGGCAGAACAGTATTTAGGCATCAGACAAACCGGAAACCAGATGTACACATGCGCTCTGTGACCCTGTGGAGCAAGGAGATTGTCTCTTCAATGGAGACAACATGCTTGAAGACACTGACATTAATGCCACACCACTCCTGTTATCGGGAAGAGAGCTTTGTTCTTAGGCCTCCTGTTATTTTCGACACACCCTCACCACAGTCCCAGGGTGGCTGTGAGCCTGCCTCAGTGAGCAGAAGGTAGAAACTTATGTCATTCTGAGACCCAACAAGCTGATGGCTTGGCTCCCATCAAAGTGAGCCACTATGGAAGAGGTAGCTAAGGATTATGGGTGCTCTGAAGTGGGGTTACAAGGACTTGGGTCAAAGAAGGGGGATTAAAAGGTGATATATATATATATATATATATATATATATATATATATATATATATACAGAACCATGACCTACTCCACACCAGGTAAGTGCTGTATCGCTGAGTCACACCCGGCACAGGTTATCGTTATATATTGATTAGGTATTATAACAGCAATAGCAGCAACCATATTAAGTCCCCATTAACACTAAGATTTTGCACGTCTTCCTTTCAACATTTACAAAGAGAGATATCTACGTGCATATTATTGTAACCTTCATTTTGTGGGTAGCAAAACTGAGGATCAGAACGGAATCAGGGTATCCGACCTGTGGCTCATGGGCAATATACATCCCAGGAGAACTAGGAATGGGCTCCAAGCCATTTGCAGATGACAGTGTCATGTTGTGCTGTTGACAGTAGCACACAGCTATCGAGTCCCGGAGTTTGAGCTCAACACAGATCTCAACACAGGCAGAAATTCCTGTGTCAGTATCTGGGTGGCCATCTTCATAGATGGCAAAATATCTCCTTAGAAGATAGCCTGACTGATTGCACCTGCCCAAGTTAAGGGAGTTCTAGGCTCCTACAATGCTGTCTAAGGAATCAGGCTGAGCCTTCTCTTCCCAGAGGCAATGGAGCCTATGGAATCCACATGGCCATTCAACAAGCCAGAAGCAGACCCACAGCTTGAGAGCAGGGCACACTCCTTTGGTCACATACGCCAGGATGCTTCAGGAGGGGCTGATCTTGTTTATGAGGCCCAATTTGTTATAAAAAGCTAAGGGAGACTCAAGAACGGCTTCTCTATGAAATCTCACCTCCAGGACATAGCGTTATTGGGCCATGGTTTCCCATGGTCCCTCTCATGGAGCTCTTTTCAGCTCGGCCTCGTGATGCTCGCTTTCTACTTCTGAGGATTTCTGTGGCTAGGCTGATGTTATTTCCATGCCTGCCAAATGAAGACCGTACTGAAGAAAGCTAGAATGGGCTACAGGAGGCTGATCCGATGGCCTGGGATCGCAATACACGCTCCCGACGGACAATGGACCATCAGGAGTGCCCTGCCCTCCATAGTACCAGGCTGCACTCCCAAAGAGGGTAGTAATTATTCTTCTCAACAGGAAAACAGTGACAAACTCTGACTGGAGATGGCATGGATCCATTTCAAGGGCAAGGGGACATCATTTCCAGAACAATCAATAAGCGTCACTAGTGTTTTCAATATCATATGCATCCCACAAACGATGGCGGGTAGAGCCCATAGGGAAAAGTTCACGAGGACTATTGCACGAAGTCCTGGCATGCCAGAAGCCACCGTTGGTGCCAGGGCTTCTGAAACCTTCACCAGTTTCTCACAGCACTCCTAACTTTGGCCAAACTTTGTAACAACTTGTACAGAAACACAATGTTCCAAGAGATTCTCAGTGGCCAGGCTGCAGATATGTTTTAATGATAAACAATTACATTCTTTTGTCATCTGAGGCTTTTCCTCCCCTCCTGCTTTCTCTTTTGGAAACATGCTTTCTGAATTTTCAATAGTTCCTTTGTGAAGGCCCGTGCCTGTGACTCTCATAATTGAAAAGATGTTTGTGCAGCGGCATTCTTGAGAATTCGGTTCCTTAATCTTAATGATAAAGCCCGGAGGAGAAAAAAAAATCATAAGTAGAGACAATCACAAGCAGAAACCTCTTATTATTTATCAAAAAGAAAAGGGGCTAGGCACACAGTCTATGCTCAAATTTAAAATCATGCTTGATGAAAACGATCAATAAAGTTCAGGCGGACCCGTAAAATTTTTTAAGCACCACTGTTAAGCGCACAAAGCAGGGAGGTGGATACAGGACACGAAGAAAGGAGAGAAACAAGACAATGAAAGACTTGGACAAGGAAAAAGTGCTGTTTGGCAAGCTTCTGGGCGAAGGGGGTGGAAAAAGAACTTGCCACGGCTTCCAGCATGGCAGACAGACAGCTTGAAGAGTGTGTGCCTGAGGCTGTTTCTACCCTCACAGTGTAAACTCCAACTTCTATTAATTACAGCGCGAACCTAGAGGCAAATTTAAGAATTTTTAAATAGAGACTTTTCAGATGTTGTTGCTTATGCTGAAGAAGAAGGAGGTGGAGGAAGAAAAAGATTTTTATTTATTTTTTTATTATTCATTTGTTTGTTTGTTTGTTTAAACTCTGGGATCTGGCTAGAGTCTCGTTTTCATTTTACCCAAGTTTCTGGAAAGTTCCAGGCATTGGGAAGTTACCAGAACATTTTAGGCATGCTGAGCAATCTAAGGTGAGGCTGTTGGGGATGAAATTACCTGACTGGCCTGTGGGAAGAAATTCTTTCCAGATGATAAGAGGTCACTCCGGGGAGGGATGCTGACCAGTTTCTGGTCTGACCAAAGAGCAAGCCTGGGGGGTGTGGGAATTTGAGGCAGGCCAAGAACAGCTGTGCAGATGTGGCAGCAAGCTGTGTTTGGCTCTCTGGGGCTACTGGGTGTCAGTAAGGACCAGCTGAACCTCTGATATTGAGGGGACAGGGAGAGCTTGCTTAGTGGCCATGTTGCAGAGAGAGGAAGACGAAAGAGTCCACTCACTTGGACTCCCATGAACAAAATGGTGGCCGGGAGGCAAATATGACTCCGCTCAACACTCCACTCCGGGTGAGGAACGGAGTAACCTACCTGTTGGATTAAATCTTTAGAAGATGAGAGGACCAACTCTCATGTCATGCTTCTGAGTCACACGATTGGGAAACGGGGCCTTAGAAATCATAATCTCACCCTTTACCCCTTTACAGTCATTTTCAAAAAAAAAGGGACTGCCTTTTTTTTTTTTAATTAATTTTAAATTCATTTTTACCGTGTTCATGATGTGGAATTGGGTGTTCCGGGAAGTTTCAGGGGAGGTGACATCACTAGGTCTTTGCCCTAAAAACAGTTTAGTTCTACATTTGATGGCCGACTCAAGTTCTAATCCTGCCTTTTTAAGATCCAGTTCGGATTCTAGGTCCCACAGGAAGACTTCTCGTTGTGGGTGTAAAGGCTCTCTTCCTTCTCGGCTGCCTCTTTGCACTTCTATCTATTACATCTCTGATTTCTGAAGTCTTAACTGTCTACGTCTTTTCCCCGGTCCATGAGTCAGACCTCTTGTTAGGTTAGACTAACCCAGGAGTCCCTGAGGCTCTAATGATCCAGCAGTGGCTACTGGAGACTGCTACCCAGGAAGGACCAGACCCTGTGCCTGGGCTCCGGGAAGCCCGTGGTTTTTTAGCAATCTCAGCCAATCAATGTACCAGTGTATCAAAGCCGCCTGAATCTGGGACCATGGTTGGAAGCAACACTTGTCCATTGGAGACCAGGAAAGGGTTACTCTTCTAATTTCCCAACCTGTTCCCTTCTGTGACTTTGGTAAAATCTACTAACAATGAGTTATTAGGAAAAAAAAAAGGAGTTCAAAAGACACAATACAAGCCCTGGTTTTTCTTTCTTTCCTTCTTTCTCTTTTTAAAATTACATTCAGGAGACATAAAATTACTCTGGTCCAATCCAAAGCGAGTTCACATAGCTTATCTGCAGCCAGCCGGCTTCACTAAGCTGTTTTATGGGCTGGTAACAAATAGTTCACAGATGGGTCACACTAGAGCAGCCATGTTGGAGGAGGGACCTAGGGCCCTCAGCTATAAAATTCTGGGGTCTCGATTGTGACTTTCTCAGCTGTGTATTTATTAGCTTGAAGGATATCAAGGATACATGGACTCCTGTATGAGACATGAACAGAGCTAGAACTCACCCTGACTTATGATTAGCTGAGCTTTTTTTTTTTTTTTTTTTAGAACCTGAAAGATTTGGGGTCTGATACTAAGCACAGCGTTTCTCTTACTTGGAGCAGGAAGCGCCCCCTTCCACCCTCCCCCATCACCCTCCAACAAGCTAGGCAGACCCCTCCGGTCTGTCCATCCCCCAGTTTCTGCCCCCTGCATCTGGGTTGGGTGTGGCTCACCCTCAGCCAACTCTCAGCAGAAAGCAGTTTGAGCCACGTGATGTGACAGTCTTGACCAAGGAACCCTTCCGGGAAAGCAGAAGGTTAGAATTTGAAATTGGGCATTATGCACGCAAGACGAGGAAGAAGAACGGCTCGTTTTCCTTGCAAACAAATACATTTGCTTATGATTTTGATTTTCTAAATACTCAGAAAAGCCCATCACAAAGCACTTTAGCCTTGATGCTCCTTTTCAAATCCCTAATAACAACTTCATGTGTTCCACACAAACAGACCACGGAATTTATTCGAGAAAATTAAAACCAGTAATCTAGTATTTTGTGTAAAGATTCCCCCCACAACTTGTGCTTCAAAAACATTTAAAAAAAAAAAGAAAATTTGCATATGGAAACAAAGCCTTTAAAATGAATTACTATTCCAGAAAAATCAAGCCATGAAAAGTCCACAGAAGTAGTCATTTTTTTTTTGTTTGTTTTTGTTCCTTAACTGGTAAAAATATAAAGCAATTCAGGGCATCTTCAAGGTTGGACAAGAAAGAAACTGTGGTACTCAGAAGAGCCCTTTGCCCAGAAGAACACAGACATTGCCTTGGCGTCATCTACAGTAACTTAATCTATAAATCTCAGCAAGAAATGTTGAAAGCAGCCACATTTCACAAGCTTTGCTGAGTCGGAGGCATCTACATAGCAACAGCCTCGCGATGGGAAAACACGGAGGCTTTTTATATTGGTAATCATCTGTAACATGAGCAATTAAGTACAGTACTAATGGACTATGGCCAGGAGCCTGGTACTAATATTAAAAACTGACAGAGATGAATAGGTTTAGAAGCAAAACCAGGCTGACAAAGACATTTTTATGAAGTGCTTGGACCTATTTGATTTAAAGCAATCAGAGACAAGTTTGGACGAGTAGGGGCCCTCAGCGACAGCGAGGCCTTCGCAGCCATTGTACAGACTCTGCCTATGCCTTAAATAAAAACACCCATTGATTCATTTCCACAGCCCGCACTTTTATTATTGCACTCATTAATAAACCCAAAGTGCCCAACTAATAATATACAAGTAACATTTAATGAGGAACTGGTGAGTTGGGTTTTTTTTTTTTTTCTTGTAGTAAAACAAAAACATTTACTGGAATCATGAACCACAGTGCATAAAAAAATACATCAGTCGATAATGTGACATAGATCACTTGTTCCTCTATCATTTTCTAGAAAAATCAAAATGGGAGGGAGGGAAGTGGGGAAGCCACAGCTCCCTATGTCGGAAGGGAAAGATTAAGAAACCACGGGGAAGGGGCCGTGGAGACGGTTCAGCAAGCGTAGGGACCCGAGTTTGAAACCCAGTGCTCACATGAAACCCAGGAGTAGCAGAACACTGATGACCTCAACACTACGGGTCAGCGACAGTCAGGTCCTTGGAACTGGCTGGCTTGCCAGCTGGGCCAGATTGGTGAAAAGTCCCTGTCTCTAAGAAGAAGGTAGGGGCCAGTGAGACGGTTCAGCAGGCAAAGGCGCAGCTTGCCATCGACCGAGGATGACCTAAGTTCAAATCCCAATAGCTGTCCTCTGACCTCTACACACAGACTGTGATATAGACAGACAGACACAGACACACAGACACACAGATACACACACACACACACACACACACACACACACACACACACACACACACACAGAAATGAGAGGAAGGGGCAGAAGTAGACGAGGAACCGTCCCAGCGGTTCTGACCCAGCTCTGGAAGGCTTTAGAAATTCGCCATGAAGTTCTGACCCCCTCAGCTTCCCAAGCTTTTCTGAAAATGGTGGCTTTTCACCAACGAAGCCAGCCGTTTTTCTCTGTGGCCATGCAGCCTGTGACTGACAAGAACGGAGGATCACGATCATACAGCTTCAGCAAGAGGTCAAACTCTTCTTTGGTCAAAGCCCCTGAAGTGATCTTAGTGTCCTCTGTGCTTCTCTGGGGAAGCAGTTAAAGAGCAGACATACAAAGCAGCATGTCCCAGCCTCTTCCCCAGACTGTGGCTCTGGGGATTATTGGTGATTCCTTAAAGGACACCATCCTGGTTGGTCTCCTTTCTACTG
The DNA here is from genome assembly GCF_004664715.2 of Peromyscus leucopus. Taxonomy (NCBI): domain Eukaryota; kingdom Metazoa; phylum Chordata; class Mammalia; order Rodentia; family Cricetidae; genus Peromyscus; species Peromyscus leucopus. Next base: position 27,430,811 of record NC_051084.1, on the reverse strand, counting down.
CTGTGATAAAACCATGACCAAAAGCAACTTGGGAAGGAGAGAGTTTCTTTGCCTTGCACATTCACATCATAGCCCATCATTGAGTGAGGCCAAGGCAGGAACTCAAGGCAGGAACTCGGAAGCAGGAACTGAATGCATGCACGCAGCTTACTGGCTTGCTCTGTGGAGCTTGCTTATTTACCTGTTTTCATACAGGAACTCTCGCCCACGGCTGAGTCCCCCTGTGGCCTGGGCCCTCCACATCAGTCAATCAAGAAAATGGCCCACAGATCTGCCCATAGACAATCCAGAGAAGGCAGTTCCCAAAAGAGTTTCCAGAAAACTAGCTGTGTCAAGTTGCCAAAAACCAACCAACCGTAACCATGACTGGTTTAAGAGAGTGGGTATTGATGTATGCCTAGTCTGCATTAGAAGCAACATCTTCGAATATTGTGAGCCAACTATTAATAATTACTCATTGCCCATGACATTTTTTGTATCCGATGACAGGTCCACAGTAGTCTAGATAGCAAAAGCCTATGACTGAAGAAAGGCCAAGAGCTTGCAATCAGTGCAGCACAGGCGCGCACTACCCCGGGCTGCAGGCCCTGCACGCTCCTGCTGGTGTGGCCAGGCACACACAGGTCAGAACTTTCTGTGGTAGGGCTCACCCTGACAACAAACACCCTAACCTTTAATTCTAGACTCGCTTTTCTTTCAACAGCCCCAGAAGCCCTTGAACATGGACAGTTAGTTTTGAGGTCCCCAGAGCTCTTCCCTGAGCTCAAAGAGTAACAGTGATGTTTGGGTGGCTCCCTCTAACTCCAACTCTTCCAAGCACATGCCTGAAACTTGTGGGTGGAGGCAGTCCAACCTCTCTCTAGTCTTAGCCCAGGGAACATATAGCGTTTCGTCAATGCTTTTATACCAATACTTGAAGCCGTACCCCAAAGCTGAGGCCGTCCCCCACTGCCGAGGCCATCCCCCACTGCTGAGGCCATCCCCCACTGCCGAGGTCATCCCCCACTGCCGAGGCCATCCCCCACTGCCGAGGTCATCCCCCACTGCCGAGGTCATCCCCCACTGCCGAGGTCATCCCCCACTGCCGAGGTCATCCCCCACTGCCGAGGTCATCCCCCACTGCCGAGGTCATCCCCCACTGCCGAGGTCATCCCCCACTGCCGAGGCCATCCCCTACTGCTGAGGTCATCCCCCACTGCTGAGGTCATCCCCCACTGCTGAGGCCGTCCCCCCACTGCTGAGGCCATCCCCCATTGCTGAGGTCATCCCCCACTGCTGAGGTCATCCCCCACTGCTGAGGTCATCCCCCACTGCCGAGGCCGTCCCCTACAACAAATTCTTGATGCTGTAAACTTAATGTGGCTTTCAATCTGCTCACTGCACCCTAACTCAAACACTGACCAAAGCAGTTCTAGAACTGGAAGGATGTCTAATGCCTCTTGAAAAAGGTCATCCAATGGGAGATCAAATCTTTGCAGAATGTCTAGACTGACCCTACAAATTCAGAATGAAAAGGAATTTCAAATACGTTTCATAGTGGGTTGTAGTTGCTGGGGCTTTCCAAATTGACAGTTTACATCGTTTGGAAATCTTCTACTCTTAGAAATGGTAAATCAATAAATGAAGTACATTGCTTTCAGAATTAACATTCACCTCTGTGGCTACTTCTACTGACAAAACCTCTTGAGTAAAACACATACACACACACACACACACACACAGAGCGGTTGGAGACACAGCTTAGCAATTAAGAGCACCAGTTGCTCTTCCAGAGGACCTGGGTTCAGAGCCCAGCATCCATGTGGTAACTTTTAACTGTTACTCCAGTTCCAGGGGATCCAACTCTATCTTCTGGTCTCTGCAGGCTCCTCCACACATGTTAAGAGGCAAAATTCCCATGAGCATCATTAAGGAAAAATGAAACATACACACACACACACACACACACACACACACACACACACACACACACACCTCAATCCTTCTCTCTCTCCCAATTCTTATCTATTTTTGACCATGTGACACCCTATAAAATTCACTTAATTATGGTGCTCATTTTTCAAGAAGGTAAGCTATGTGGTTCCTTTCGGCAATTTTATTTGTCATTGGGTCCTTTCAAGATTAATGGTCCAGGCGCTGGGAACTTTTGAAGCAGAGAAAAGTGTATTTTTATGTTTCTAATGCCACGATTTGATTAGAGGCTCCTAAACCAAAGATAAGTAGGTTATGGTAGCCTCCAGCACTGTGGGCAGAGCCCTCGCCTGGGGAGATATTGTACCAGGGATCAGCTGCCCAGTACAGTGGGTAACAAGAATGTGTGGGCTTTGGTGTTAAGAACTGAGAGGAATCACAGTCACAATTATATAAAACACAGTGCTACCAAGAGCTGTAATTTGAACATCTATTATTGATGTTTAAGAATCCTTCTGGATTATAACAGGGCCAAAGCAATCTCTTGGGAATACTACGGGGAAACTTTTCATGAGGTACTAAACCCAACTCAATTTACTCCTATTATTCTAAAACAAGCATTCTAACGTTTGTTAACTGGCTACTTAGTTACATAAAGATACTGGTAAACACAGCCCTGAACTTCAAAGGAAACATGGGGAACACCTACCGTGTGAGGGGATTTATGAAGGATGCTGTATGCGATCCACAGTGGGTGTCATGAACGTAGGGTAAGGATGGCTTGGTGATGGGCCGTGAGAAAAGCAATCGGCAAATTGAATATTAACACTTTGACTTTTTACCAGCATGTTAACCGCCCTGTTCTGCTAGCTCGGTGAATCTTGACTTCAGTGTATGCAATAGATATGATTAAAACACATTCAAAATCTTCATCCGGCCTCTACATATGCGTGGATGTATATGTGCGTGCTCACACAGACACACACACACAGACACACAGACACACACACACACACACACACACACACACTCCTGGATCTAAAGCCTGGGTGCTCCATGAGGTACATACACTTTTTCTCACTCATGTCCTTTTGTCAGGGTATTTTATGACAGCCGCAGGAAAGGAAACTAAGACAGAGCAACAGAGAACTCTGAGTTGACCTCTGGCTTTCACACCAACTATACACACATGTGCACATTTCCTCACACACACAGAAGTGTGCCCACATTGCCTATCTCCTCCCCACTTATAGGGCAGTAGCAGCTGTAAGGAAGCTGGTATAACCTAAGCATTAAGTACCGGCTTGAAGGATGACGCGAACATCGTTCAGGAATTTGCTGCCGTTTTTCAGCAGTATGGGCACACTGTCTTTATCACAAAGACGTGTGTGTGTGTGTGTGTGTGTGTGTGTGTGTGTGTGTGTGTGCTCAAGCATGTGTGCCTGTGTGTGTTTGTGTGTGCTGGGGGGGAGGGGAAGACGGACAGAATGGGACAGAACGGGACAGACGGGACAGGACTCCTATCCACAGAACCGTCCCCAGAGGCTCTGTTGTATTCTTTCTTGGTCATATTATCAGTATTTTTCTGAAACAGTCAGAGATTCTGAGAAAGCCAACCCACGCAGAATTGGGTTTGAAATTTCCTTAATAAAAGAAAGCATACCTTTAAGTGAAAAAAAAAAATTATAACAAAGTCATGGAAAAGAAAAACACACGGACATTCTCCCAGGCAGTACTGTTGTGCTGAGGAATACCTACTCTCCAGTGCTCAGTCACACATGGACCTCATGGTAACATTTCCCATCTTTGTTTTCCAGTAGGCAAAAGATCTCATGGTAAACGAGACTCCTGAGAACATCCCTAGCAATCCCCACTTGCTGGGGGAAGGGCATTGCCAGACAGGTGGCCACAAGACAAAACCTAAGTAAAGGCACATCTAATTTTAGTCTGGGTAACCAGAGAACATGCCATGTAAAGGAGAATGCCGGGGTGTGGGGGGCGGTGGGGGGAGGTATTTTCTGTCTTCCCAAAGGTCCTTTAGATTTCCTCTATCTTGTCTTTGTCCGGAGTCGTCTTCTAATTAACACAGTTTTAATTAAGAAAGGATTTTTTTTTTTTTTTTTGCCGGAGACGGCTCTTACCGTTCGTAGTGTCTTCGAGTACAGGTAGCCGCGCTGGTGCTCCCGGGGTTACCACCTAACTCGTCATAAATATGTTTCCACTGACGGCGGGCTGTTATCTGAAAAGATGGTAATGAGAGATTCAATCTAGCATCATGAGAGAGCCGGAGCACCAGGCTCATAGATAGGCAACATTCAGAAGAGAACAGACTGCTCTGGACATCCCGAAACAGAGGCTCCAGTGAGTTTAAAGGGGAAATAATGACTTTCAAACAAGGTCTCTTACTTAACAGTAAAAAAAAAAAAAGGGGGGGGGAGGCTTCCGACTTTGGTGTTGTTTGCTTTGCTAACTTCATCTAAGGCACACCCACCCCCAGCTATTCATACGGCTGTCTGCTCCCAAGGTCCCAAACACACGCCCTATCCCTTTATGCTATGTGATATAGTGCAAAATAAAGTCCCACTTCAACTGCCCTGGATGCCAGTTCAGCAGCTTGAAAGGATCGCAGTAGACACTGACAGCCTGAAGCTGGTGGATGGATGTGGGTGGCCAGCCACACTCCTTAAAGAAAATATTGTTTCATCAAACATGCTCATGTCTCTTTCTTTGAATCATACAATGTGCTTCCAGCTTAAAAACAAAAACACTAATAAAATGACCATATAGATTAATAAAAGTGATCAGATAGGTAGAAGAATTTACAGCCATCTTCGCTTCTGCCCACCACCAAAACAAAGCCTGAATCTGGAGGCGTACCTATCAAATCTGTTTTTATTCACATGGAGCAGGAAAGTGGGATATTAATCGAATCCCACGGAAATGAACATATTCCGAAGTTGAAATGTCCACTGTGTACACTATTGAGTTGGGTGAGTAAAAATGACACAGCAAACAATATCCTGCCCTGTACAGCATGGTCTTCTTCTATTTTTGTTCTTAAATTTTACTTTTGTACATAGATTAGGGTATTGCAAAATAACAGACGCACCAGCTGGCTATTGGTTGTTTGGGGAGGAAACGGCAGAGCTTCCCTCCCACACTAGGCATGCCTAGTGTTCCTTGGAAAGCAGGAGGGCAGGACAAGCTCCACA